>NC_041388.1:144654515-144705376 GCF_002162155.2 Triticum dicoccoides | reverse complement strand
GATCGAAAGTATGTCTAGAGGGGGGGGGGAGGGTGATTATACTACTTGACCAAATAAAAATCTAGCCTTTTCCCAATTTTATGTCTTGTCAGATTTTAGCAACTTAGCACTAGTCACGTAAACAACCTACACATGCAAGTCTAAGAGTATAGCAGCGAAATGTAAAACATTGCACATGAAGGTAAAGGGAGGAGTTTGGAGGGAGCAAACGCAATGTAGACACGGAGATTTTTGGCGTGGTTCCGATAGGTGGTGCTATCGTACATCCACGTTGATGGAGACTTCAACCCACGAAGGGTAACGGTTGCGCGAGTCCACGAAGGGCTCCACCCACGAAGGGTCCACGAAGAAGCAACCTTGTCTATCCCACCATGGCCATCGCCCATGAAGGACTTGCCTCACTAGGGTAGATCTTCATGAAGTAGGCGATCTCCTTGCCCGTACAAACTCCTTGGTTCAACTCCACAATCTTGACGGAGGCTCCCAAGTGACACCTAACCAATCTAGGAGACACCACTCTCCAAAAGATAATAGACAGTGTGTTGATGATGAACTCCTTGCTCTTGTGCTTCAAATGATAGTCTCCCCAACACTCAAGTCTCTCTCATAGGATTGGATTTGGTGGAAAGATGATTTGAGTGGAAAGCAACTTGGGGAAGGCTAGAGATCAAGATTTATGTGGTTGGAATGGAATATGTTGACCTCAACACAAGTGTAGGTGGTTCTCTCTTAGAAAATGTATGATGGAAGTGTAGGCATGTTCTAATGGCTCTCTCCACGAATGAAGAGTGGGTGGAGGGGTATATATAGCCTCCACACAAAATCTAACCGTTACACACAATTTACCAAACTCGGTGGGACCGAATCAGAAAACTCGGTCAGACCGATTCAGTTCAAAATATGAATGTTAGGATTTTCGGTGGGACCGACACGTCAACTCAGTGGGACCGATTTCATTAGGGTTAGGGCATAACATAATCTCGGTGAGACCGATTACACAAACTCGGTGGGACCAATTTTGGTAATAAGGAAACAGCGAGTTGGTCTGGCAAACTCGGTGGGACCGATTTGCTCATCTCGGTTGGACCGAAACGTTACGAAGGGGAAACAGAGAGTTTGCATTGCAAACTCGGTGGGACTAATCGCTCATCTCGGTTAGACTGAAACGTTACGAAGGGAAATAGAGAGTTTGCAATCCCATCTCGGTGAGACCAAGATCCCTATCGGTGGGACTGAAGTGACTAGGGTTTTGTGGCAGTGGCTATGTCAACTGAACTCGGTGGCGCCAGATGGAAAGTTTTGGTGGGGCCAAGTTTGACTTTTGGTTTGGGACATCTATGGATATGAGAAAGTGGTTGAGGATTTTGGAGCATATCACTAAGCATTTTGAGCAAGTAACCCATTAAGCAACACCTCATCCCCTTTTAATAGTATTGGCTTTTCCTATGGACTCAATGTGATCTTGGATCACTAAAAGGTAAAAATGTAGAGTCTTGAGCTTTAGAGCTTGAGCCAATCTTTTGTCCTTAGCATTTTGAGGGGTCCACATTTCTAATCCATGCCATGCCGATCATTGAGCCTTCCTGAAATATTTATCTTGAGATAGTATTAGCTTAATGAGCTATATGTTGTTAGGAATTACCAAAACCACCCAGGGATAGTTGCACTTTCAATCTCCCCCTTTTTGGTAATTGATGACAACATATAGATCAAAGCTTCGACAAATGATAATAAGATTGAAATATATTGTCGCCTTGAGAAGTATGTGATAAGTAAGAGCTCCCCCTAAATTTGTGCATTATTTAAAGTTTGCTTTTGAATGCAAATGCACAATCGATTAGGATCATGGGTTACTCTTACATGTCACATATTCTTGGTGGAGCGCTCAAAATGATATAACTTAAAATCATGCACTCATCACCAAGCAAAGTGAATGCTCATATAGATATATAAAAGATAGTATCATCCAAGCAAGCATTAAAGTAGCATATGATCAATCACATGATCACACAAGTATCTCACACAAGGACATACAGTATTTCACATAGGCATACAATAAAAAGTTCAACCAAAAGGCAAAGAATCAAAACACTCTCTCGAAGTCTATGATCTATACATATTTGTCCCCCTTTGGCAACAAGTTATGAAAAAGTTCAAATATGCATAGTGCTATGCGTCTCTCAGGCTTGGTCTTCGGGATGCGGTGTAGAGAGAACTCCAAGGACGAAGGCATCCGTTGATGTAGTTGGAGCTGGTGGAGTGGCTGCTGGAGGTGGTACTGAGGCTGTGGCTGCTGGTGCTGATGTTGTTGCTCTTGTATCAGGTACATGCACTGCAGCAGACCTCTTTCCTCTAGGCACTCGCTGAAATGCATCAATAGTTGCCTTCCCTCTCTTCTCTTCTGCTTCCTCCTGGAGCTGCTCAACTGCTGTTTGAATCTTAGTTACCTTCAGATCAAGATCATAAAATTTGGTTTCTACGATCCTCTCCAAGTTCTCCTGGTTTTGAGTCAGGGTGGACAAGCCCTTCTCAATCCTCAGTGTATACTGGATCAGATATGCAAGTTGATCTTGCTTGCTCTTCAGGAAAACTTGAGATGCCTCTTCAATACTTGGCATCTTGGCAGCTTTCTTAGCCTTTGCTTTGGCTCTCTTCTCCTGTGCTTGAGCTGATGATGGTTCCTCCTCATTCATCACTATAGTGTTGTCTTCAAAATCAGGATATTAGGGTAGATGCTCCTTATCCAACGAATATGTTCTTGTGCCCATCTTGGAGTTGATGAGCTCCTGAATGTGTGGAGCATACCCACAGCTTCTCTTCTGGTCAGCGGCAGTCCTCTTGATTGTCTCTACAATCAGACTCATGACCTTGAACTTCTGAGGGACATCAAAAAGCTGTAGCAGGTTGATAGAATGCCCCATGATCATCTTGTGATCTCCTGACTTGCGTAGCAATGTGTGCCTAAGGATCCAGTTGATGGTAGGCAGACCAGACAACAAGTAATGTATTGATCCAAGCTTGTGAGTCTCCAAAGCTTTATCTGGGATCTCCTTCTACATGTTTGCCATAGTGTTGTGGTCTTTCTTCTTCTTCTTGGCATACACATCCAAGTCATCCTCATGTTCCTCTGGGGCATTTATCAGCTTGGCCCATTCTTCAACAGTGGACTGGTACCTACCTTCTAACATCCAAACAATCTTCCCATCTAGGTAAAAGTGAGCAGTGGAGTAAAACTGCATGATCAGCTCATCATTCCATTTTGTGAGCTTCTGTCCAACAAACTCATCTACTCCACATGATTTGAAGCTATCATAAACTCCTGGGAAGTGATCTTCATTCTCCTTGATGAATTCCCAATCAACCCATCTCATGTCACAAACAATGGGCTTCTTGTCAAGCAAAATAGTTTCGTAGAAGTCTTGCTGTTCTTTTGTGCGGAACCTGTAGTCAACTGCAATCCTTCTCCTCACAGCATAGGGATCAGACTGTCTCCACAATCTCAGTCCAGCATCTTTTCTGATGTGCATGTCTTCAGCCACTGGATGAGTATCATTGTGGTCTGGGATCTTGGGTTTCAACTTTCTCAAAACAAGAGACTCATCATCCTCTTCTTCAGCTTCAGGCACTGGAGCCTTGTTGTTCTCTTTAGCAGGAATACTTCTGGTGTTCCTCTTGGGCTTAGGAGGCTTCTGACCTTGAGCTTTTGGAGCAGCTTTGGGCTTTGATGTTGCAGCCCCTGACTTTATGGCATCTCCCATAAGCTTCTGATATTTGGGTGCTGGAGCATCCTCTTCCTCTTTATCTTCTTCTGCGGGTTCCTTGAACATGGATGATCTCCCTAGAACTCTGGCAGTGGTCTTCTTGACCCTCTCCTTCCTCTTCTTGCCTTCTCCACCTTCTTTGGGTTCAAGAGTGAACTCCATTGTCTCTTGAGTGGAGGCTTTGGCCTTAGACATAGGAATCCTTCTTGCTGGAGCCTTCTTATTCATCCCTGGCTTAACTATAGCAGCTGTGCCATACTCCTTTTTTAGCACCTTCTTCTTGGAGCTTACTTCCTCCTCAGTAGCCACATAGTCCTCATCCTATGAATCTGAGGTTCTCTTCTTCCTATATCTGGTGGCTACCTTTGGCAAGTTACTTGGAGTGCTCCTACTGCCATCATCAGAAGTGCTTGAGGGATCTGAACCCTCACTCAGCTGCACATGTTCCTCAGACCTGTTGTGACTGTCACCCTGATCAGACATCTTTGCAAACTTACCGACAGCAGACCCTGTGAATAGATCTAGATGAGGTAGAGTGGATGAGCATCACAAAGTGCAGAGATTTTACAAAACAGATGACTACAAACTTAGTTTTAGTTCTCCATAGAAAGCATTTCGGAGCTACCGATTTGTAAACTCGGTGATATCGAAGCAGCTTTTGGAACCTAAACTAGTGAACTCGGTTAGACCGAGTCATAGTTCGGTGGCACCAAGACTGCTAGGGTTTCACAAAGAATCGAACTCGGTCACACCGATTTGCAATTTTCGGTTAGACCGAAAATGCATGTGCTATGGCCTAAGCCAAATCGGTGTGACCAATTTCTACAACTCGTTAGGTACGAGATGAGTTCGGCAGAGACCTAACCCTAAATTTTCAAATCGAATTTAACCTAAAGGATGTTTTCAGTGGATAGAGTGTTTGCATACGTGGTAAGGATCATGGCAAAACAATGTGCTATGAATCAGAGGTAAAAGAATAGCACAAAAGGTCGAACCCATACCCTAGTTCGGTGGGAGTTCGCTACGGCGACAACGGTGGGGCAGATTTCCATTGACGGCGACGGAGACCAGCGGCGGGAGGTCGCTGGCGGCGAGGACACGATCAGGAGACCTGAGGAGGCAGAGCAGGACACGTGTGGGGTGGAGATTTTTGGAGAAATTTCCAGTTCAACCCGTGAGTATATATATCCTGACCCTGTCGGTGTGACCGGGTGGAACAACCCGGTGGCACCGAGATGCAGAATCACGAGCGGTTACTGCAACTCGGTGTGACTGAAAAGTTCAAATCGGTTGCATCGAGATTGAAAACCTAGATCAACTTAGTGAACTCGGTGTGACCGAAGTGGATGACTCGGTCATACTGAAATGCACAAAGAGGTTTTGGAAGTTTAAGTCTACGACGGATCGGGGACTCCGAGTGCTCCTCACATAGAGTGGTTCGAATCTGACTTGATCAAACTTTGTGATGTAGCATGAATAGAGTTTGATACGAGAAAAACATAGATAGCTAAAGGAGGTTCTTAGGCATTCTTGTCCATCCATTTGGCAAAAGAGAAAAAGCCAAACGATCAAAGCAACAAATGGATGTCCTCGAATGTGTAAAATATGCAACCAACATGCTCACACAATAAGATGGCAAATGAAATATGTGACAAAGCATGGACAATCACTCTAGCATCTATCAAGCAATTTGCGATGACTAGGTCATCTATATATGAGTATATTGACTGAGGAGTCAAATGAGAACATTTGATCGTAGGTCATACTCATCGTTTAAGCACAAGTGGGGTTGCCACTTTTACATAAAGCATTGTTGTGTTCACACCATTAGAGTTGCTTTAGCTCAATTGATTAGAGTAAAGCTCCCCTATATGTGATATACCCCCTAAGAGGGATGAACTAACCTTGGGTTTTGTCGATGATGACTTCATGTAGGTGTTGAAGATGTAGATGCTCAATGTTGATGTAGATCATTTGGAGCAATCCATTAGAGTGAGTTGCACTTTCAATACCTACACGGGTTAGTCCCACAAGGAACAAACAAGGATATCCATAGACATAGAGTGATGTTCACATAGGATGATGTCCATGAAAGCATTAGGTCACCTTGTCCCTTGTCTTACCAACAAGAGGGTTTGTGACTCCTTGAACTAGTGCAAGATGTGGAAGTTGTTTGCACTTGTCCTCGCCAAAATGATATGAGTGAAGTATGTTGGTGGAGTCACCCTCAAAAACTCTCTAGTTCTTCTTCTTCGGGATCCACACCATCTTGATGGGAATCCTTGAGGTTGTAGTCGTACTTGATGAAGTAGGACTTGATGTAGTTTTGGGAACCCACTTGACCAAGGCTTTGGGAGCTTCCTCAAATGCATCAATCTCCTCTTGAAGCTTGTCCTTGACTTTTTGCTTGTGGTCTTGTGGTGCAAGATCATCTTGAGCTTGTGTTCCTTGGAAAGAAGTAGTATCATACTTCTCTTGTTGTGGAACAAATTTCGTCTTGGGGTATTGATATTCTTCCCACTCAACTCCATTGGCATTGAACTTTCGTTCAAAACCAACACCTTGATTCTTCCGTTGTCTTCCTTGCTTGCGTACAATTTCCTCAAATTGCTTACTTCCAGCAAGGCTATTGTAAACACCTTTCTCTATAATTCCCTTCAATAAGCTATTTCCTTACTTAAGTGTAACTTGGCTAAGAGAATCATTAGTGGAATCAAGAGAACTACTAGAAGCAACATCATTGGGTTTAGCATGATTACTGTTACTACTAGAAGAGGAATATTTCTTACTCTTGTTTCTAGATTTAACTTGTGGCATGTAAGTAGACAAGAGTAAACGCTTGGCAATGTAAGAAGAACTCTTCTTGCGAAGATCATCATTGATCGCTTTTAAGAACCCATGCTCTTGCTCAAGGTTGAGCTTTTCGAAGCGTAACTTCTCATGAGTATTTAAAAGCTCTCGATGATTTTCCAAGGTAGTTTCATGAGCTAACTTAAGAGTGTTTAGTTCTTTAGTTAGACGCTCAATCTCCTTCTTATCATCGTCATTCGTTTTATCTTGATTAGCATGCTTAATAGCAAGTTCATCATAGTTTTCATCACTAGAATTGTGAACAAGTAAATCATCATCACCTAGCAAGTCATCTTCATCACTATTGAAATCAACATACTCGGGGTGTGATAACTTTGGGCCTTTAGCCATGAAGAATCTTCCAATTCCTTCATTTGGTGACTCAAATATGTCGTAGGAGTTGGTTGACACAAGTGCTAGACCGGCAACACCTTCATCTTGAGTATATTCGGAGTCGGAGTGATAACTTCTTTCGGAGTGATGGTCGGAGTCAGAGCCGGATACGCATTCACCAACATGAGCTTGATGTCTTCGTTTTGTGTAGCTCATTGATGACTTGTACTTCCTCTCTGAATCTTTGCTTCTCCGAGAGGGTCTTTGTTCATAATGAGCATCTCTACTCCTCCTCTCTCTTGATGGTGATTCTTCTCTCCTACTTCTTCTCTTGGGAGAATCTTCTCTTCTTTTGTAGGGAGTCGTACACTCATTGGAATAGTGTTCGGGTCTTCCACAATTGCAGCAGTTACGCTCATGAGTATAAGATCTTCTGTCATTGTAGGACCTTGACTTGGAACTTCTTTCCTTGCTTCTACTCTTGTAGAACTTGTTGAAGTTTTTCACCATTAGGCTCAATTCTTCATTGAAGGTTTGCTTTTCATTTGATGATGTGGGGGCATTACATGAGGCTTTGTAAGCACCACTTGACTTGTTGTGAAGCTCTTCCTATGAACTGGACAAAATTCATTACATGTTTTGCACAAACCATACTAAAACCTACTGTAAACCTAATCTAAACGATCGTCGGCGCCCGACCATCATGTCCGGCCATGAACCCGAGAAAGCCGGCCATTGCCTTTGCCTCCTCCTCATCCGCCTCGATAACCTCCTCCTCCGGAGCACAAGGTTCTGAAGATTTCCGCCTCCACGTCGCCATCAAGCGGCTAATCGGCCACCGATGTTTATCCCACCAAGCTTGGCGTTGACTGAGTGGAGGAGCGGTGGCCTTCCTGGGACTAGACCGGCGGCGACCTGCCATGTACTACTCTTCCTCATTGTCGGCTGCGCCCGCGCACGCGCGTCGGCTTCGTGGTAGTGGCGGCGGAGGGCGGTCGGGGGGGAGCCGGCGATCTCCTTCGTCTGCTCCTGCGACAGTATGTCCAAGAGAGCTTTAGAGCATGCCCGGAGCGGAGCTGCTGATGTCCTTCTTCTGCTCCTGCGACAATACATCCAAGAGAGCTTTGGAGCGCCAGGAGGCCATGGTTGGAGTGGTGCCAACAGAAGGAAGGGACCGGAGGAGAATGAGTGTGGGTCTTTGGCTATGGCTGGGAGCTGGGGCTCACGTTAATACTAGCAATGTGCCCGTGCGTTGCAATGGATCCAAAGTAGAATAGTACTTGTTCACAAACTTGAAAGAAAACACTCTTGTTTTGATATACATATATACCACTAAAAATATATTACGTTTCACTCAAAATATATTTCTCAGGTTGTTTTGATGAGGCGAGGGAGGGATGTGGTTGCTTTCAAGATAATAAGGGGTTTTCTTCAAATTGGAGCAGAGAAGTGGGCTATTGTTGCAAAAATGCCACAACTTACCTCGCAGCCATTAGATGTAGATCTAATGGTCAGAGATGGCAGATGGCAGACACACCATCATCACCAACTGATTCTTTTATAGGAGTAGAGATAGCGGGTGAATGGCAATGAGCCGTGGCAGATGGATGGACGGTTAGCGCCGAAGTAGGTTCGTCGGGTGTGAATGCGGACTCTGCTTCAGTGACTTAACTGCAGGTGCGTTGGGTCACTGAAATGCGGTCCCAATGGGCATCTGGCCCGCATGTCAGTGACACACCAACTGCACCTACAGTTAAGTCCGGTGAATGCGGCATTGACGTTCTGGAGAGACGATGATAGTTTCAAGAAGGAAGCGCGCGCTAGCGATGGAAGGGGTTTCAGTAGGCCAGGGCGGTCAGACGCTGGCGTGGTGGTAAAATTTTAACTCATGCATGACGAGCCTTTGAAGTGTATGCGGCACATATTGACAACCAGGCGTCCATGCAACCGGTCTTGTCGACAGCTAGCCTTCGATGACCACGACACCACACAACCATGCATAACTTACGAATAATGGACGAATCGATTAGACACACACTCGTGTGCAGTGGAACTATGATCGGTCGCTCACGATAGTACATACTCCGTACCATAGTACCCTCTCTAGCTAGGCTGTTTTATATATTGTCATTGTGATGGACGATATACATGAGCAAGGCGCTGAGTCCCGAGTATGAACGTTGGTGTTGAGCCAGGTGAATACATGCTCGGCGTTCGCGGAGGCCTCCATCAAACGTCTAAATAGTAATGTCAGGCACCACCGGGGTGCGCAGGTGATGGGCTCGCCGTTTTCGTTGCGCCATGAGCAGGACTTTGATTGAGAGGGCGACGTGCATGCATTAGCATGGTTTGACAGTGTGAGCGTGAGTGTCTGCACGCGTACATGCTACTTGCCTCTATGGACAATGTGCGCTAATGTGTGCATCACGTATAATATAATGATCAAAGTGAGCTATCAACACAAGTTCGATGACCTCCAATGCATTTTGCTCGGTAATAAATGACCAGGATTGAAGGGGAATCCAAAATTCCTTTGTCTTCTGTCCTTGAGCTCTTGACAAACCAATGCACTATACGGTTGTCCGGCCACTCCACCCCAGAGCTCTCACCAAGCGGTGTTCATGCCACCGCTCTGCACACTAACCGACAAGGAAGCGATGGCATCCCGCCGCGCCGAGTTCCTCGCCGCCCACGACCGCACACAAAATGGTAGGGAAGCGATGGCATCCCATTGTGCCGAGTTCATTGCCGCTCATGACCTCACACCTACGTGGGCGGAATTTGAAGCTTCCAAGGCCGAATGGGTGGTAGAGCAAGAGGCGGCCAAAGCCGCACAGAGGGAGCGGAGAAGTCAGAAAGCACTCAATAAAAGAGAGGTTCGCCGCCGCAAGAAAGAAGAGGACGCATGCGCTGCTGCGGAGAGGTCGGCACAGATCCAAGCACGGTGGGGTGTCGCCGACAAAGCCGGGAAGGAGAACGACAGCGTCTCGCCAGCATGTGAGAAGTAGTAGGACTAGTAGTAGTTAGTGTGTGTGTCTGTGTCTGAGTACGAGCATGTACCGGTACTACTATTTACCACTGTAGTTTTTATAGAAATTTACCAGTACATTAGCCTAGACTCAATGGAAAATTCCTATCCTATGCATCAAATGGCATCTCTTTCTCTATAGGAATTGAGATGCATGTCATCTCACTTCCTATGATTTTCATATTCCTATAAAATTCCTATCCTATGAACGAAAGGAGGCCTCTGCTGGAGTAACTACTATAGCTAGCAGTACTGCTGGTACAGTAGTTTTCTTCAAGAAGCGGAATTCAACGAAGTCATGATGGTTCCTTCGTCCGAGCAACTTCATAGTGGGAAAGGTTGGGCCTGTGATTTGATGGATCATTAGTCATTGTTATTGTGGTGCGACGACCGGGGTGACTCTCCCTTGGAGTTCTACATGCATGGCAAGTGGACCAGGATGTGGTCAACGTCCCACATGTTGGCGAACGGAAGTACTATTCTTTTCGATATCGAGGAGCAAGGAAATCGCATGGTACAGTATCAGTGTTGATTTTATTTTCTTTCTGATGAATGCTAGTGTTTCAACTCTTACGACGAAGGAGTGCCTAACACGGCACGTGCTGGATGTCCCACACGTCAGCGAAAGGAGTGGGACATGAATAGTGTGGTAGAGCATCTCCACTTCTTCCACATCTGGTTCGGAGACCACACGTAGTAGTACTAGTGGTATGAATGATACAAAGTGCGACCCGAAGAGAAAGACACGTCTAGTTGGAAGGTCTCGGGGCATACACGTAAACAAATATAAAACCTAATATGTGCCTCCAATTAATATAGTAGTAGTAGAGTACTCAGGCACGTACTCCATAACATCACCGTGCATTGCACGTACAACATTTAGTGGTACGTAGTAGACAAATGCCTATATGCCACGCATGTTCATACTATTTGTGCCTTTCTACTTCACTTACTGCGCTACATTACTCAGGTTCGTACGTCCACTCCTGGGTACATGTCCGTCTCGTAGTTCCAGTTCCAAATGTTCTTCATCGATGGAACGATCCATATCATCGCGGTTAGTGTGGCTCCCCACGATGGAGACTCATTCAAACTATGGCCAGCCTCGACGCGGAGCAGTCGCGTGCATCAGGAAGCGGCGCTCTCTCAGCCGTCGTGCTGCTTCAAAGCCGGCGCCAGTGAGAGGTCGCCTCCGCTTTGGCCAAGCATTAATGCAGAATTGACACTCCAGGGCGACGCTGACCGTTTCACGCGGGAAGCGCGTGCTAGCAAGGGAGTATTGGTTTTTGTAGGATCGAAAGTATGTCTAGAGGGGGGTGATTAGACTACTTGACCAAATAAAAATCTAGCCTTTTCCCAATTTTAGTTCTTGGCAGATTTTAGCAACTTTGCACAAGTCAAGCAATCAACCTACCCATGCAATTCTAAGAGTATAGCAGCGGAATGTAAAACAATTGCATATGAAGGTAAAGGGAGGAGTTTTGAGGGAGCAAACGCAATGTAGACACGGAGATTTTTGGTGTGGTTCCGATAGGTGGTGCTATCGTACATCCACGTTGATGGAGACTTCAACCCACGAAGGGTAACAGTTGCACGAGTCCACGGAGGGCTCCACCCACGAAGAAGCAACCTTGTCTATCCCACCATGGCCATCGCCCACGAAGTACTTGCCTCACTCGGGTAGATCTTCATGAAGTAGGCGATCTCCTTGCCCTTACAAACTCCTTGGTTCAACTCCACAATCTTGACGGAGGCTCCCAAGTGACACCTAGCCAATCTAGGAGACACCACTCTCCAAGAGGTAACAAATGGTGTGTTGATGATGAACTCCTTGATCTTGTGCTTCAAATGATAGTCTCCCCAACACTCAACTCTCTCTCATAGCATTGAATTTGGTGGAAAGAAGATTTGAGTGGAAAGCAACTTGGGGAAGGCTAGAGATCAAGATTTATGTGGTAGGAATGGAATATCTTGACCTCAACACAAGTGTAGATGGTTCTCTCTCAGAAAATGTATGTTGGAAGTGTAGGCATGTTCTGATGGCTCTCTCCATGAATAAAGAGTGGCTGGAGGGGTATATATAGCCTCCACAAAATCTAACTGTTACACACAATTTACCAAACTCGGTGGGACCGATTCAGAGAACTCGGTCGGACCGATTTGGTTCATAATGTGACTGTTAGGGTTTTGGGTGGGACCGACATGTCAACTCGGTGGGGCCGATTTCGTTAGGGTTAGGGCATAACGTAATCTCGGTGAGACCGATTACGCAAACTCGGTGGGACCGATTTTGGTAATAGACTAACCAGAGAGTTGTTCAGGCGAACTCGGTGGGACCGATTCGCTCATCTCGGTTGGACCTAAATGTTACAAAGGGAAACCGAGAGTTTGCATTGCAATCTCGGTGGGACCGATCGCTCATCTCGGTTGGACCAAAACGTTACGAAGGGAAATAGAGAGATTACAATCCCATCTCGGTGAGACAGAGATCCCTATCGGTGACACCGAAAAGACTAGGGTTTCTGGCAGTGGCTATGTCAAGAGAGCTCGGTGGCGCCGGATAGAAAGTTTCGGTGGGGCCGAGTTTGACTTTTTGGTTTGGGACATATGTGGATGTGAGAAAGTGGTTGAGGGCTTTGGAGCATATCACTAAGCATTTTGAGCAAGAACCTCATTAAGCAGCACCTCACCCCCTCTTAATAGTATTGGCTTTTCCTATGGACTCAATGTGATCTTGGATCACTAAAATTAAAAATGTAGAGTCTTGTGCTTTGAGCTTGAGCCAATCCTTTTGTCCTTTGAATTTTGAGGGGTCCACTTTTCTAATCCATGCCATGCCAATCATTCATCTTTCCTGAAATATTTATCTTGAAATAGCATTAGCTCAATGAGCTATATGTTGTTAGGAATTACCAAAACCACCCAGGGATAGTTGCACTTTCAATGTCGCCCTTTTTGGTAATTGATGACAACATATAGAGCAAAGCTTTGACAAATGATAATAAGATTGAAAAACATCGTCGCTTTAAGAAGTATGTGATAAGAAAGAGCTCCCCCTAAATTTGTGCATTATTTAAATTTTGCTTTTGAATGCAAATGCACAATCGATTAGGATCATGGGTTACTCTTCCATGTCACATACATCTTGGTGGAGCACTCAAAATGATAGAAATTAAAAGCATGCACTCATCACCAAGCAAGTGAATGATCATATAAGGATATAAGAGATAATATCATCCAACAAGCATTAAGGGTAGCATATGATCAAACGAGTATTTCACAAGAACATAAAGTATCTCAGACAAGCACACAATCAAGAAGTTCAACCAAACCAAAAACAAGAGAGATAAAAAGCAACACTCTCTCTCGAAGCCTATGATCTATACATTTTTCTCCCCCTTTGGCAACAAGTCACCAAAAAGTTCAAAAATGCATAGTGCTAAACATCTCTTAGGATTGATCTTCGGGAGTTGGTGTAGAGAGAACTCCAAGGATGAAGGCATCAGTTGATGTAACTGGAGCTGGTGGAGTGGCTGCTGGAGGTGGCACTGGAGTTGTAGCTGTTGGAGCTGATGTTGTAGCTCTAGTGTCTATGACTGGCACTGCAGCAGACCTCTGGCTTCGGGGCACTCAAGCAAAAGCATCTGTAGTTGACTTGCGCTTCTTATCCTCCACTTCCTCCTGAAGTCGCTCAACTGCTGACTGAATCTCAGTTACTTTGACATCAAGATAATAGAATTTATGCTCAATGATCCTCTCCAAGTTCTCCTGGTTTTGAGTCAGGGTGGCCAAGCTCTTCTCAATCCTCAAGGTGGATTGTATCAGATATCCAAGTTGATCTTGCTTGGATTTCAAGAACACTTGAGATGCCTCTTCAATAGTTGGCATTCTTGCAGCTTTCTCAGCTTTAGCTTTGGCTTTCTTCTCCTGTGCTTGAACTTATGATGGTTCATTTTCATCCATCACAACTGTGTTGTCTTCAAATTCAGGGTATATGGCCAGGTGCTCCTTATCCAATAGATATTTGCATGTGCCCATCTTGGAGTTGATGATCTCCTGAATTTGTGGGGCATACCCATAGCTTCTCTTCTGATCAGCTGATGTCCTTTTGATTGTCTCTACAATCAGACTCATGACTTTGAATTTTTGAGGCACATTAAACAAATGTAGCAATATGATAGCATGTCCTCTGATTATCTTGTGATCACCTGACTTGGGTAGCAATGTGTGCCTTATGATCCAGTTGATGGTAGGCAGACCAGACAACAAGAAGTGGACAGATCCAAACTTATGAGTCTCTAAAGCATCATCTGGGATCTCTCTGTACATGTGTGCCACAGTGTTGTGGTCTTTCTTCTTCTCAGCATAAACATCCAAGTCATCTTCATGTTCCTCAGGGGCATTGATCAGCTTGGCCCATTCTTCAACAGTGGATTGGTACCTAGTACCTTCAGACATCCAAACTATCCTTCCATCTGGATAGAAGTGAGCTGTGGAGTAAAACTGCATGATGAGCTCATCATTCCACTTGGTGAGCTTCTGGGCAACAAATGTATCAACTCCACATGCTTTGAAGCTGTCATATACTCCTGGATAGTGATCTTCATTCTCCTTGATGTACTCCCTGTCAACCCATCTCATGTCACAGAAAATGGGCTTCTTGTCAAGCAGGACAGTCTCATAAAAGTCTTGGTGTTCCTTTGTGTGGAACCTGTAGTCCACAGCAGTTCTCCTCCTGACAGCATATGGATCATACTGTCTCCACAATCTCAGTCTTGAATCCTTCCTGGTCTTCATATTTCTACAACAGGATGTGCATCATTGTGGTCAGGGATCTTGGGCTTGAGCTTCCTTAGCACTTGGGCTTCATCATCTTCTTCATCAACAGTCTCAAGCACTGGGGCCTTCTTATTTTCTGCAGCTGGAATGTTCCTGGTGCTTCTCTTGGGTGTAGACTTTTGAGCTGGAGCTTTGGGAGCAGACTTGGGCTTAGATGGAGCAGCCCCTGATCTGATTGCATCTCCCATAAGCTTCTGAGCTTTGGGTGCTGGAGCAGCATCCTCTTCCTCTGCTTCATCATCTCTCATCATTGATGGCTTGCCAATAACTCTGGCAATGGTCTTCTTGACCCTTTCTTTCCTCTTCTTGCCTTCACCTCTTTCTTTGGGTTTGAGGGAGTCCTAGATTAGGGGGTGTTCGGGTAGCCGGACTATATCTTCAGCCGGACTCCAGGACTATGAAGATACAAGATTGAAGACTTCGTCCCGTATCCGGATGGGATTTTCCTTGGTGTGGAAGGCAAGCTTGGCGATGCGGATATTCAAGATCTCCTACCATTGTAACCGACTCTGTGTAACCCTAACCCTATCCGGTGCCTATATAAACCGAAGGGTTCTAGTCCGTAGGACAACTTCATCATACAACAATCATACCATAGGCTAGCTTCTAGGGTTTATCCTCCTTGATCTCGTGGTAGATCTACTCTTGTACTACCCATATAATCAATATTAATCAAGCAGGAGTAGGGTTTTACCTCCATCGAGAGGGCCCGAACCTGGGTAAAAACATCGTGTCCCTTGTCTCCTGTTACCATCCGCCTAGACGCACAGTTCGGGACCCCCTACCCGAGATCCGCCGGTTTTGACACCGACATTGGTGCTTTCATTGAGAGTTGCTCTATGTCGTCACTTTTAGGCCCGATGGCTCCTTTGATCATCAACGATGATGCGGTCCAGGGTGAGACTTTTCTCCCCGGACAGATCTTCGTCTTCGGCGGCTTCGCACTGTGGGCCAACTCGCTTGGCCATCTGGAGTAGATCGAAAGCTACGCCCCTGGCCATCAGGTCAGGTTTGGAAGCTTAAACTACACGGCAGACATCCGCGGGGATTTGATCTTCGACAGATTCGAGCCACAGCCAAGAGCGCCGCATTGTTTTGAGAGGCATGATCTTGCTCTGCCGCCGAACAGTGCCCTGGAGGCCGCACGCGCACCGGTTCCTACCCTTAATCCGGAGCCTATTGCGCCAATCGAGGATGAGCGGCTGGACGTCACCTCAGGGGCTACGATCTCAAAGGCGATCGAGCCGAACGTCAGCCCCGCATTTTGCGTGTCCCTTGACTTCGAGGATCCGGATTCTTCTCCGGACTCCGAACCCCCCGCGCCCCTACCGATCGAATCCGATTGGGCGCTGATAATGGAGTTCAACGCAGCAGACATCTTTCAGCACTCGCCCTTCGGCGACATCCTGAACTCACTAAAGTCTCTCTCTTTATTAGGAGAGGCATGGCCGGACTACGGTCAGCAAGGATGGGATGCGGACGACGAAGAAATTCGAAGCCCACCCACCACCCATTTTGTAGCCACTGTCGACAATTTAACCGACATGCTTGACTTCGACTCCGAAGACATCGACGGTATGGACGACGATGCAGGAGACGAATAGGAACCAGCACCTGTAGGGCGCTGGAAGGCCACCTCATCATATGATATATACATGGTGGTTACTCCAAAAGATGGAGATGGCAATGGAACAGCAGAGGATGACACCTCCAAGAAACAGCCAAAGCGCCGGCGTCGGCGGCGCCGCTCTAAATCCCGCCAAAGCAAAAACGGTGATTCCGGCACAGGAGACAATACTACCCCGAATAGCGCCGAAGAACACCCCCTACAGCAAGATTCGGCACAGGAAGATGGAGAAGCCAGCCCTCATGAGAGAGCGGCAGACCGAGAGGTTGAGGATGATAACTATATGCCTCCCTCCGAGAACGAGGCAAGCCTCGACGACGACGAATTCGTCGTACCATCGGACCCCACCGAACAAGAGCGTTTCAAACGCAGGCTTTTAGCCATGGCAAGCAGCCTCAAGAAAAAGCAGCAACAGAGCTGATCAAGATTTGCTAGCAGACAGATGGACTGAAGTCCTTGCAGCCGAAGAGTATGAACTCGAACGCCCCTCCAAGAGTTACCCAAAGCGCAGGCCGCTACCCCGATCAGAGGAGGAAGCACCTACATCACCAGCGCACGACATGGCCGACCGGCCACCTCGCGGCCGCGACAGGGAGGCCTCTCGGCCCTCCACCCAAGCCATGCCCCGGCGCCGTTCAACCAAGGCACGAGAAAATGCGCCAGACCTGTGAGACGTACTGGAGGACAAGGCAAGACAAACAAGATCGATCTACGGATCACGTAGGCGCCCCACGACATGTGACGATGATCTTCATTCCGGATACAACAAATCCGGCCGGGCCGAACACAACAGACATAGCTCCTTCGAGCTGCGTCGTGATATAGCCCAGTATAGAGGCGCGCACACCCATTATGCTTCACAGACGAAGTAATGGATCATAAAATCCCAGAGGGTTTCAAACCCATAAACGTCGAATCATATGATGGAACAACAGATCTTGAGGTATGGATTGAGGATTATCTCCTCCATATCCACATGGCCCGCGGCGATGATCTACACGCCATCAAATACCTCCCGCTCAAACTTAGGGACCGGCCCGGCATTGGCTTAATAGCTTGCCAGCAGACTCAATCGGTTCTTGGGAGGACCTGGAAGCCGCATTCCTCGACAACTTCCAGGGCACTTATGTGCGACCACCGGATGCCGATGACTTAAGCCACATAATTCAGCAGCCAGAGGAATCGGCCAGGCAATTCTGGACACGGTTCCTAACATAGAAAAACCAGATAGTCGACTGTCCGGACGCAGAGGCCCTAGCAGCCTTCAAGCTTAATATCCGCGATGAGTGGCTTGCCCGGCACCTGGGACAGGAAAATCCGAAGTCCATGGCAGCCCTCACGACACTCATGAACCGCTTTTGCACGGGAGAAGACAGCTGGCTAGCTCGCAGTAACAACTTAGCAAAGAACCCTGGTAATTCGGATACCAAGGACAAAAGTGGTAGGACACGTCGGAATAAGCAAAAGCGCCGCGTTAGCAGCGACAACAACGAAGACACGGCAGTTAATGCCGGATTCAGAGGCTATAAATCCGGTCAGCGGAAAAAGACATTCAAAAAGAATACTCAGGGCCCGTCCAGTTTGGACTGAATACTCGACCGCTTATGCCAGATACACGGCACCCCCGAAAGGCCAGCCAATCACACCAACAGGGATTGTTGGGTGTTCAAGCAGGCAGGCAAGCTAAGAGCTGAAAATAAAGACAAGGGGCCGCATAGCGATGACGAGGAGGAGCCCAGGCCGCCGAACAACAGTGGACAGAAGGGTTTTCCCCCACAAGTGCGGACGGTGAACATGATATATGCAACCCACATTCCCAAGAGGGAGCGGAAGCGTGCGCTACGGGACGTATACGCGATGGAGCCAGTCGCCCCAAAGTTCAACCCATGGTCCTCCTGCCCGATCACTTTTGATCGAAGGGACCACCCCACTAGCATTCGTCACGGCGGCTTTGCCGCATTGGTTCTTGACCCAATTATCGATGGATTTCATCTCACAAGAGTCCTCATGGACGGCGGAAGTAGCCTGAACCTGCTTTACTAGGATACAGTGCGGAAAATGGGCATAGATCCCTCGAGGATTAAGCCCACAAAAACGACCTTTAAAGGCGTTATACCAGGTGTAGAGGCCAACTGTACAGGCTCAGTAACACTTGAAGTGGTCTTTGGGTCTCCGGAAAATTTCCGAAGCGAAGAGTTAATCTTCGATATAGTCCCGTTTCACAGTGGCTATCATGCCCTGCTCGGGCGAACCACATTTGCAAAGTTCAATGCGGTGCCGCACTACGCATATCTCAAGCTCAAGATGCCAGGCCCTCGAGGAGTAATCACGGTCAATGGAAACACCGAACGCTCCCTCCGTACGGAGGAGCACACAGCGGCCCTCGCAGCGGAAGTAAAAGCAGCCTTCTTAGGCAATTCTCCAGTCCGGCCGTTAGAAATCCAGACACTGCCAAGCGCGCCCAGAGTAACCTACAACAAGACCGCCTGGCACGTTCTGAGCAGGCGTAGCAATGCGGCCCCAACCCCAGCCCTCGCAACATAGCGAAACCAGTGCCTCGCATACATAACTACGCTCTAGAAATACCATGGGCGTATGGGAAGGGGCACAATAACGACAAACCCAAAATACAGCTTAAAACGTACTAGGGGCTACCGAATTCTTTTTTTAATTTTCTCTTACTTTCAGGACTCCATACTTCGGACGACCTGTTTGGCAATTCAACTGCCGCACAAACGATGCAAGATCCAGGGAAGCAGACAAGCCATGACGCATCATGGAACTCCCAAGTGGTCTCTGTTACAAGCAGTATACCTGTTTTGGCATACAATTCTGCGGCCTGCTCCTGGCCAGGACATGTTAAATAGCCCAATATCTTTTGCTTATCGCACTACTTGTATCGTTCTGCTTTGATAGCAGCCTTTCTATAAACAATGCATAGCTTTTTGTCTATTTTTTGCATTATCCTCCTTTCATATATATGTTTATTAAATGACATGTTGCACCCGTACACCATGGTACGGCAAACATGCTAGGGGCTTCAGTACCCCTCAATATGGCGTGAAAAGCCCGTACACTTTCACAAGTGCGGCACCCCGAACTTATAGCACTATATGCATCGGCTTTGAATCATGATTTGGGTCAATAGTTGGGTTTGCCCGGCTCCTATGTTTTGGTGCCTTACGTTCCGCTATATCGGCTAAGGTAGCACTAGGAGAACCACTGCGATTGTGCCCCAGTTGAGCTGGGTTAAGCACCTCAGTGGAGAAAGCTAAAATTGACTGTCATGATGAGGCGGGAGACCGGTCGCTGTTCGAGAGGTTTTTCGAGTCCCTAAAGACTTATGCCGCTTCGAGCGAGGAGCTGGCTTTGTCCGGCCAAGGCGTGGATAGCGCCCCGAACTCGGTCTTCCGAACTAGGGGCTTCGTCGAAATTTAAAATTATAGAGTTCTATGGCTAAGTGAGAGTGTTCAAGCATTATAGTCCAATTTCCTGGTTCGTTGTGCTGAGCGCCTCCCTCGAAGGACCCAACTATGGGAAAAAGAGCGCTCAGGTTTATCCCGAACACCCCAGCACTAGTGGCATGGGGGCAGAAGCCGACGACTGGCCATCTCTCAATTTTTTGATAAACGGCCGCACAGAAAGTAATATTTTAAATTCAACAAGCATTGCTTAGCGCATATGAACAAGTTTTCAGCGCACAGGATAAACACGAGCGAGATCATTCAAAAATTACATCCTTGGTACATTCATCCGCCACAAGGCGGGCACCCGCAAGAACATCCTTATAGTAGTTCTCGGGCTTGCGATGCTCCTTCCCCGGTGGTGGCCCGTCCCTCACAAGCTTCTCACCGTCCAGCTTACCCCAATGCACCTTTGCACGGGCAAGGGCCCTACGGGCACCTTCGATGCAGACGGAGCGCTTGATGACCTCGAGCCTTGGACATGCCTCCACCAGCCGCCGCACCAGCCCGAAGTAGCTCCTAGGCAGGGCCTCTCCGAGCCACAGTCGAACTATGAAGCCCTTCATGGCCTGTTTGGCCGCCTTGTGGAGCTCGACCAGCTGTTTCAGTTGGTCGCTCAAGGGCACAGGGTGTTCGGCCTCAACATACTGAGACCAGAACACCTTCTCCGTCGAGCTGCCCTCTTCAGCTCGGTAGAATGCGGCGGCGTCGGATACGCTGCGGGGAAGATCTGCGAATGCCCCTGGAGAGCTCCGGATTCGGGTAAGTAACAAGTAGTTTACTTTTATATTTCTGCTTTGCATAAAGAATGCCTTAACTGCTGCTATCTTTTTCATCTCCTCCAACTCTTGGAGGGCCTTTTGGGCTTCGGCCTTGGCAGACTTGGCAGTCTCAAGGGCCGCCGCGAGCTCGGACGCTTGCGTCTTTGACTCAAGCTCCAAACTCTCATGTTTTTTCATGAGAGCCTGAAGCTCTTGCTGCACCCCGCCGACCTGGGCCCCAAGTTTCTCTCGCTCGGTGCGCTCCGCGGCTGCTTTCTTTTCGGCCTCGGACAGCGCCTGCTTGAGGGTCGCCACCTCAGTCGTGGCCCCTATAATAAGCAGTACAATCCTGTTATTTTTTGCAATCACGTCTTTTTATAGGCACTTTTTTCTGTAAGGTATTTCTTACCTTCTTTCTCCTCGAGCTGCCGCTTGGCAAGGCTGAGCTCTTGCTCGGTCCGCTCGAGTCCCTGTTGCAGGGCACCCACCTCCGCAGTTAGTGCGGTGGTGGCTAGCAGCGAAGCCTGCATACGCATATTGACTCTTTGTTGTTAGACTCCTGCAAAATTTAATAGATCCTCTATTCGGCTTTTCTTTCTGAATGCCAAACAGAGCATCAGGGGCTACTGTCTATGCGGTTATTTTCTTACATATTTTTTACTTACCTCGAAGCCTGTTAGAAGGCTAGCGCAAGCTTCACTCAGTCCGCTCTTGGCGGACTGAACCTTCTGGATCACCGTACTCATAATAGTACGGTGCTCCTCGTCGATGGAGGCGCCGTCAAGCACCTCCAGCAGATTGTCCAGCACCTCCGGTTGGACGGAGGCCGCCGACTCAGAAGGCTTGCTCCTCTTGGAAGGAGTTCGCCTACCACGGTCCAGAACTATTGAAGATTCTGGCGCGGTGTACGGTACAAAGCCGGACTTGGAGCCCTGGGGGGTCTTGTCCCCTTTAGTCCTGGGGTCCGGGAGGTCGCCTTGCGGCTCCTCCAGGACCACCTCCTCCTGCCCCGGAGCTTGTTGCGACGCCACTTCGGTGTCATCCATAGTGCGGGGGGAGACAGCGGGCGGAACAGAGTTCACGTCTGATGAATCCAGGGAGCCGCTCGACGACTCGTTGAGTTCGGCCCGGGGCAGGCTGCATAATTATGTTCGACATTAGGGAAAGCTGTGCGACAAAGGAACGTCATGAGTTACTCTGATATCCGAATACTTACGATTTCGTCGGACGCTTGGCCCTATCTGGACACTCCTCTTCGTCCTCTTCGGCGTCGGGGGAGTAGTTCGGCGGAGGGGTCTTCCTCTTCCTGGACCCTTCGGTCTCCCCCATTGGGGCGGCCTTCCCTTTCTTTCCTCCCCCTGCTGGAGGGGGAGAGTTTTCTTCTTCCTCCTCCTCGTTCTCACGGGAGGAGAGTGTCTCGGACTCGTCGGATGACGAGTCCGACACCACCACATTACGGGCACTCTTTCGAGGGCCGTTGGCCTTCTTCTTCTTGGCCTTCTTCTCCGGCACCACATAAGGCGCCGGAACCAGCAGCTTCACTAGAAGAGCAGGGGCTGGGTCTTCGGGCAAGGGAGCCGGACAGTTAATCGATCCGGACTGCGCCTGCCAAGCCTGTCAAAGGTGAGGGAGTTTAGATCCCGCATAGAGTCAAACTATGGAAAAACTTAACATCCTGTAAAAGGTGAAAATAGCTTACCTCGCTAGCGTGCCGCTGCGAGCTGTATCCGTGGTCCTCGGAAGCGGATGCGGGAGCCTCGGCTCCTTTGGTTAGCACCTTCTAGACGTCTTCATACGTCGTGTTGAAGAGCCTGTTAAGGGTTTGGTGCTGTGCTGGGTCGAACTCCCACAGAGTAAAGTCCCGTTGTTGACACGGGAGGATCCGGTGAACGAGCATGACCTGGACTACATTGACAAGCTTGATCTGCTTGTTCACCAGGGACTGGATGCATGTCTGCAATCCGGTCACCTCTTTTTCGTCGCCCCATGACAGGCCTGTCTCTTTCCAGGACATAAGCCACGTGGGGGTCCGGATCGGAACTCAGGGGATGTGATCCATTTCGGATCACGCGGCTCGGTGATGTAAAACCACCACGATTGCCACCCCTTCAGGGTCTCCACGAAGGAGCCCTCGAGCCATAGGACATTGGCCATCTTGCCCGCCATGGCGCCTCCGCACTCAGCCTGGCTGCCGTGCACCACCTTGGGCTTGACGTTGAAAGTCTTGAGCCAGAGGCCGAAATGGGGGCGGATGCGGAGGAAAGCCTCGCACACGACGATAAACGCCGAGATGTTGAGGACGAAGTTCGGGGCCAGATCGTGGAAATCCAGGCCACAGTAGAACATGAGCCCCCGGACAAATGGGTGGAGTGGGAAACCCAGTCCACGGAGGAAGTGGGGAAGGAATACTACCCTCTCATGGGGCCTTGGGGTGGGGAGAAGCTGCCCTTCCTCGAGAAGCCGGTGCGCGATGTCCTTGGACAAGTATCCGACCTTCCTTAGCTTTTTGACATGGCCCCCGTGACGGAGGAGACCATCCACTTGCCTCCCGCTCCGGACATTGTTGGAGGAGGTTGAGGTAGGAAGTGCGGGCTTGGGCGCTGGAGCTCGAGTGCGCAGGAAATGGATAGGCAAAGGAGGAAGAAGGCATAGGTAAAAAGGTGGATCCTTATCCCCTTATATGGGCGGATGCGGTTGTGCGTCCCCACCAGCCTAGTAAAACTCGCTTGCCTCCCAAGCGCCGTGATAAATGGCGCAGTTGGGTTTCCCACGTCCGTATTGATGAGAATCCCGTAAAAAGGGGGACACGATCTCTGCTTTGACAAGACGTGCCAAGGAAACCGCCTCGCTAAACGTGCTGAGGTGGAAAAGTAAAAACGATTCGAGTAAAGGACTTGGCCATAGTGTGATGTCACGCTGCGGAATACGTCAGCAGATTAGATTTGTGTTGATATTATTCTCTCTATGGCAATATGTGGAAACTTATTTTGCAGAACCGGACACTATCCTTGATGTTTAAAATCTTCTTGAAGGACTTGGAGGAGGAACCCGCCTTGCAATGCCGAAGACAATCTGCGCGCCGGACTCGTCGTCATTGAAGCCTGGTTCAGGGGCTACTGAGGGAGTCCTGGATTAGGGGGTGTTCGGGTAGCCGGACTATATCTTCAGCCGGACTCCAGGACTATGAAGATACAAGATTGAAGACTTCGTCCCGTATCCGGATGGGATTTTCCTTGGCGTGGAAGGCAAGCTTGGCGATGCGGATATTCAAGATCTCCTACCATTGTAACCGACTCTGTGTAACCCTAACCCTATCCGGTGCCTATATAATCCGGAGGGTTCTAGTCCGTAGGACAACTTCATCATACAACAATCATACCATAGGCTAGTTTCTAGGGTTTAGCCTCCTTGATCTCGTGGTAGATCTACTCTTGTACTACCCATATCATCAATATTAATCAAGCAGGAGTAGGGTTTTACCTCCATCGAGAGGGCCCGAACATGGGTAAAAACATTGTGTCCCTTGTCTCCTGTTACCATCCGCCTAGACACACAGTTCGGGACCCCCTACCCGAGATCCGCCGGTTTTGACACCGACAGGGTTCAAGAGTGAACTCCATTGTTTCTTGAGTGGACGCTCTGGCTTTTGACATTGGAACTCTTCTTGCTGGAGCCTTTGTCTTCATTCCAGGCTTACTTGCAGCAGCTATGCCATACTCCTTTTTCAGCACCTTTTTCCTTGAAGTGGCTTCATCCTCAACAGCCACATAATCCTCATCCTCACAATCTGAGGTTTTCTTCTTCCTTGTCCTGGTAGCTGCCTTTGGCAAGTTGCTAGGTGTGCTCCTGCTGCCCTCATCATAGCTGCTGGAGGGACTAGTGCCCTCACTCATCTGAACTTGCTCTTTAGACTTGTTCCGACTGTCACTTTGATCAGACATCTTCAGCCAAACTGTCAGCAGACCCTGTGAATAGGTTGTAGATGAAGTAGAGTAGATGAGAATCACAAAGTACATAGGTTTTGCAAAATAATTGAGTCAAAAAGCTTAGTTTTAGTTCTCTGCAGAAGTGATCTTGGAGCTACCGAATTGACAAACTCGGTGATACCGAAGCAACACTTGGAACCTAAACTACTGAAACTTGGTTGGGCCGAGTCACAGTTCAGTGGCACCGAGATTGCTAGGGTTTCACAGAATCTTGAACTCAGTCACACTGATTTGCATGTTTCGGTCAGACCGAAAAGTGCATGTGCCATGGCCTAAGCCGAATCGGTGAGACCGATTTCTACAGTTCGGTCGGTCCGAGATGAGTTCTGCGGAGAGCTAACCCTAAAATTTTCGAATCAATCTAGACCTAAGGAAGTTTTAGCTGGATGGATCAATCTCAATCGTGGCAAGAAACATGGCATTGTCCTGTGCTAGGAATCGGAGTGAAAAAGACAGCACAAGGGGTCGAACACTTACCCTAGAGCAGCGAGTGTTCTCTACAGCGGCCACGGCGGAGTAGATTGCCATTGACGGCGGCGGAGACCAGCAGTGGGAGGTCACTGGCGGTGAGAGGATGATCCGAAGACCTGAAGAGGCAGAGCAGGTTACACGCGGCGCACGTACTTTCAGAAATTTTTCCAAAATTTGACCCGTTAGTAGATATAACCTGACCCTGTCAGTGTGACCGAGTGGAACAACTTGGTGGCTCCAAGATGCAAAACTGCAAGCAGTTACTGGAACTTGGTGTGACCGAAAGGTTCTAATCGATTGCACCAATATTGAAAACCTAGATCAACTAAGTGATCTCGGTAGGACCGAAAAGGATGAATCGGTCAGACCGAAATGCACAAAGAGGTTTTGGAAGTTTAAGTATATGACGAATCAGGGACTCCGAGTGCTCCTCACACAGAGTGGTTCGAATCTAACTTGATCAAACTTTTTGATGTAGCATGAATAGAGTTTGAGACGAGGAAAGCATAGATAGCTAGAGGGAGTTCTTAGGCATTCTTGTCCATCCATTTGGCAAAAGAGAAAAAGCCAAACAATCAAAGCAACAAATGGATGTCATCGAATGAGAAAAATATGCATTCAACATGCTCACGCAATTAAAATGGAAAATTAAATATGTGACAAAGCATGCACAAACACTCTAGCATCTATCAAGCAATTGGCGATAACTAGGTCATCTATATATGAGTATATTGACTTAGGAGTCAAATGAGAACATTTGATCATAGGTCATACACATTGTTTAAGCACAAGTGGGGTTACCACTTTTACATAAAGCATTGTTGTGCTCACACCATTTGAGTTGCTTTAGCTCAATTTTTAGAGTAAAGCTCCCCCTAGATGTGATATCCCCCCTAAGAGGGATGAACTAACCTTAGGTTTTGTCGATGATGACTTCATGTAGGTAATGAAGATGTGGATGCTAAATGTTGATGTAGATCATCCAGAGCATTCCATTGGAGTGAGTTGCACTTTCAATACATACACGGGTTAGTCCCACAAGGAACAAGCAAGGATATCCATAGACATAGAGTGATGTATACACAAGATGATGTCCATGAAAGCATTAGGTTACCTTGTCCCTTGTCTTACCAACAAGAGGGTTTGTGACTCCTTGAACTAGTGCAAGATATGGAAGTTGTTTGCACTTGTCCTCGCCAAAATGATAAGAGTGAAGTATGTTGGCGGAGTCACCCTCAAGAACTCTCTATTTCTACTTCTTCGGGATCCACACCATCTTGATGGGAATCCTTGGAGTTGTAGTCGTACTTGATTAAGTAGAACTTGATGTAGTCTTGGGAACCCACTTGACCAAGGCCTAAGGTGCTTCTTCAAATGCATCAATCTCCTCTTGAAGCTTGTCCTTGCCTTTTTGCTTGTGGTCTTGTGGTGGAAGATCATCTTGAGCTTGTGTTCCTTTGAAAGAAGTAGGATCATACTTCTCTTGTTGAGGAACAAACTTCGTCTTGGGGTATTGATCTTCTTCCCACTCAACTCCATTGGCATTGAACTTTTGTTCAAAACCAACACCTTGATTCTTCCGGTGCCTTGCTTGCTTGCGTACAATTTCCTCAAATTGCTTACTTCTGGCAAGGCTCTTGTAAACATCTTTTTCGATAATTCCCTTCAATAAGCTATTTTCTTTCTCAAGTGTAACTTGGCTAAGTGAATCATTAGTGTAATCAAGAGAACTACTAGAGGCAACAACATTGGATTTAGCATGATTGTTGTTACTACTAGATGAAGATTCTTTCTTGTTGTTGTTGCTAGATTTAACTGTGGCATGTAAGTAGACAAGAGTAAATGCTTGGCAATGTAAGAAGACCTTTTCTTGGGAATATCATCATTGATTTCTTTTAAGAACTCATGCTCTTGCTCAAGGTTGAGATTTTCAAAGCGTAGCTTCTCATGAGTCTTTAAAAATTCTCGATGATCTTTCAAGGTAGTTTCATGAGCTAACTTAAGAGTGTTTAGTTCTTTAGTTAGACGCTCAATCTCCTTCTAATCATCATCATTCGTTTTATCTTGATTAGCATGATTAATAGAAAGTTCATCATAGTTATCATAACTAGAGTTGTCAACAAGTAAATCATCATTTCCTAGCAAATCATCTTCATCACTATTGAAATCAACATACTCAGGGTGTGTTACCTTTGGACCTTTAGCCATGAAGCATCTTCCAATTCCTTCATTTGGTGAGTCAAATATGTCATAGGAGTTGGTTGTCACAAGTGCTAGTCCGGCAACACCTTCATCTTGAGTATATTCGGAGTTGGAGTGATAACTTCTTTCAGAGTGATGGTCGGAGTCAGAGCCGGATAGCCATTTACCAACATGAGCTTGATGTCTTCGTTTTGTGTAGCTCATTGATGACTTGTCCTTCCTCTCTGAATCTTTGCTTCTCCGAGAGGGTCTTCGTTCATAATGAGCATCTCTACTCCTCCTCTCTCTTGATGGTGATTCTTCTCTCCTACTTCTTCTCTTGGGAGAATCTTCTCTTCTTTTGTAGGGAGTCGTACACTCATTGGAATAGTGTCCGGGTCTTCCACAATTGTAGCAGTTACGCTCATGAGTAGAAGATCTTCTGTCATTGTAGGACCTTGACTTGGAACTTCTTTCCTTGCTTATACTCTTGTAGAACTTGTTGAAGTTCTTCACCATTAGGCTCAATTCTTCATTGAAGGTTTGCTTCTCATTTGATGATGTGGGGGCATCACATGAGGCTTTGTAAGCACCACTTGACTTGTTGTGAAGCTCTTCCTTATCCTTAAGTGAGATCTCATGAGCAACAATTCTTCCAATGACTTCCGTTGGCTTGAGATCTTTGTAGTTGGGCATCATTTGGATCAATGTGCACATGGTATCATATTTTCCATCCAAGGCTCTTAGGATCTTCTTGATGATGAATCTATCGGTCATCTCTTCACTTCCTAAGCCGGCAATCTCATTTGTGATGAGACCAAGTCTAGAGTACATTTCAGCGACACCTTCACCATCCTTCATTTTGAAATTGTCAAGTTGACTTTGAAGCACATCCAATTTGGATTCCTTGACGGAGTCGGTACCTTCGTGCATATTAATCAAAGTATCCCAAATTTCCTTTGCATTCTCAAGACGGCTGATTTTGTTGAATTCTTCGGGGCACAATCCTTGAAGGGAATATCACAAGCTTGAGCATCGTATTGCAGCATCTTCAACTCTTCCACGGTAGCTTCACGGTTCGGTTCTCTCCCATCAAAGAATTCACCTTGCAGGCCAATACACACAGTAGCCCAAACGGCGAGGTTATGTCCAAGAATATGCATTTTCATCTTATGCTTCCAACTAGCAAAATTAGTACCATCAAAATAAGGACCTCTAAGGTGGTAATTTCCCTCGCTAGATGCCATACTCTCCTAGGTTGTGAAACAAAGGCTATGACCACCAAAAGCTATGGAAATCAAAGCAAATGGAGAACAAAGCTCTGATACCACTTGTGTCGGTGTACTGGTGTCGGATTTCGGGTTCCGGCAGACCCTTGAGGTTCGAACACTGGGGTGCGCGCGGAGATTTTGCCTTCTACCTACCTGCACCCCACCGCCACACTAAGATCTAAGCTATGGAAAGAACAACACAAGAGACACAGGGTTTATACTAGTTCGGGCCACCATTGTGGTGTAATACCCTACTCTAGTTTGTGGTGTGGTGGATTGCCTCTTGGGCTGATGATGATGAGCAATACAAGGAGGAACAGCCTCACGAGGGTCTGTTCTTGGCTGGGGCGATGAACTGCTAGGAGGAGTTCAGTCACCCTTCTCTCTCTCTCTCTGTGTGATGCTACTCGATCCGATCCCAGCTTGTTTCTGGGTTGGCTGATCCTCGATCCTCTCTACCCAGGGGGTGGCTAGTCCTATTTATAGGCAAAGGCCCTGGGCCTCTTCCAAAATATTGAGCGGGAAGGGCGCCAACAATTGGCCATTTTGAAGGGGAACATCTGGTACACTTATCCTGACTAAAGTTGGTCCTCGCTTGCCAAAGGCTCTAGTGGTGACGCTGCTTGGGCTCCACAATGACTTCCTCCCTGCCGTTGGGCTGGTCTTGGTCTCGTTGCACCGAAACGGGTGCCTTTGCTTGATGCTCTCGCCTGCGCTTGCTCCCTTTGCAGCAAAGAGGAAAGAAGGACACTGCGCGAGCTAGCGCCCGCCTGGCGCCCTTGATCGTCATGGCTTGCGTCACGGGCACCTCATGAGGTACCCCGCCTTGATCTCTCCGCCTCCTCACGAGCCAGCCTGACGAGGCCGTGCCTGAGGAAGCTCCGTGTCATCTGCCCCGCGAGGCTTGGCCCCTTGCGAGGGTCTTGGGTCTGTGTCAATGAAGATGGGCCGTGCTGGGCCCCCCCTTTGAGCCACGCCGCAGGCCGCAGGCAGGCAAGTCTGGGGACCCCCGTTCCTAGAACGCCGACAATATCCCTCGGGCCCAAGGCGCACCTAGACTTGGCCGTGCAGGGAGGCGAAAGGGCAAGAGCGAAGCGCCGCGGGCCCTAACAGCCTACGGCCTTGGGCACCGCGTGGCGGTTGGTTGGATGTGGGCGTCTCCACTTCCCCACGGCGCCTCGGCAACTGCACGGACTGGACAAGTCCATGCATGCAAAGCGGGTCATGATTACCTGCGATCGTGGAGGCCGGCGGTTGGCCTTCGCCGGCCATAAGTACAAAGCGGCTCGCGCCCTTCCAGTCCATCTCTTCTTGCTTCTCCTTCTTCCCGGTCCTTGCTCCGTCTTGCTGCGATGGCTCCGATCCGCCGGTTCTCAGCGGCAGAGAAGGGAAAGGCTCCCCGGGAGGAACCAGACCCGCTCCCGCCGAAGAAACGGCTCGCCCTCTGCCGCCGGGACGAGGGGGCCCATCAGGTGGTGTCGAGGCCCTGGTGTGAGCGGCCACCGCCGGGGTTCCCGCTTCCCTTGTATGCCCACATCGAGGGCTCTGAAGGGGTCGATGCTGATCGCTACGGGCGGCGCCGCCGTCGGCGCCGACGGGTCACGAAGGTGTGGGTCGTCCCCCCTAGGGTCCACACCGAGGGCTCCTCCCAAGAGTTCGTGCTCCACGCCGCCATGCCTCCTCAGTCTTGGATTCTCCTTCCTCCCTTCTTCGCTTCCATCGTCCCGTAGGGAGAACTCCTGGAGCTTTGGCTGCAGCACGCCGGCTGCAGCACCCTCGCGACCGAGGCAGAGGTCGAGGTCGTTGCCCCGGGCAAGGTCTTCATGACTCGAGGCTGGGGCGAAATAGCTCGGGTTTGCAGGACAAGAGGCGCCTTCGCGACCCACTTGGAGTACGACGGTGCTTTGATGATGTTCTTCAAGGTCTTCGATGCGAACGGGCGCCGGCTGGAGTGCTGCCCCAGGAGAGGTGGTCGGGACCCTGCTACGGCGAGGGCTAGGCCCGCCGACCGCTCCCTTGGCGGCTCCTCGGGCGGCGGAGGCGTCGGAGGATCCAGCGACTCCGGCGAGCTCTTCGCGACCCCGGAGACGAGCGACGACAGCTACGAGCCCCCGAGCCGGCGCCGCTCCTGGAGCAGGGCGGGCTCGTCAGGCCGTCACCGACTTGATCTGGATGGGGTTGGCGCTGGTGCTTGACGGCCCGCTGTTGATGATGGCGTCTTTTGTAGGGGCGCGTGTAGTTAGCGTCCTTTTAGAATCTGTTCCCTGCGAGGAATCAAAGACGCGCCCCGTGGGGGCTTGTAAGGTGCCTGTGATCCTGTTTGTTAATATAACCCTTGTTGTAGAATTGTGCGAGTTGCTCATTCCGTCTTAGCTAAGTTCTCCCTTTCGAACCTCACGAGGGCTTGGTGCTCTGCGCCGACAGGTCCCAGTCCCAAGGCGGCTTCAGCCGTCGCTGGTATGCCAGGTCGCGATGCCATGGTCAAGGCCAGGAGGTGAGCGACCCGGGGTCCGGTAAGAGCCCCTGAGTCGCGATGCTCAGGAGGTCCCCTTTGGCGCTCAAGCAGCCGTCGTTCGGTGAGAAAGGAGAGCGGCGTTGCTAACACATGATTGCATTAGGTGCGGGGATGGTGCCACGGTAGCTGGTGCTTCTGGGTGGTGACTTATCTCGAGAATCAGGGACTGCTCCCTGGTGTGTCGCCGGGTCCGTGCGTCGGCAGGCATGAGGTTGCTCGGCGAGGTCCTCGCGTGTCCCTCCCTTCTCGCCTTTGCTCCCCTTTCTGCTCTACATCCTCGGGTCCCGGCCCTCGAGCGAGTCACAACCGTCGCTGGTATGCCAGGTCGCGATGCCGTGGACAAGGCCAGAGGGTGAGGGCTGGAGAGCCAGTAGGAGCCCTGAGTCGCGATGCTCAGGCACCCCCCCTTTAACGTGCAAGCGGTTCGTGCGGATGAGAGTGAAGGAGACAGCGCAAGGGCCTCGCTTGACGCAGCTCCTTTAGGAGATCCTATATACCCATCATAGAAAGAACGAGGGGTTGCCATGACAATTGACAGTCAACCGTTGGTTGCTTCCTAGGGGTGATGAGGCACTGAAGGCTTGATGAGGTGGCGCCATGCGGGGCTTCCGCGGCCAGAGCTCAGCCATTCAGGTTTGTCGGCGTTGCAGGGACGGACCCATGCGCAAGCGCCGTGCCATTTTGGGAGCAGCTCTATCAGTTGGCGTCAGTTGAGCGGGCAACTTGGTCAAACACATTAGCCGCGAAGGAGTGGAATCATTCAAATAGATGCTGGGAAGGCGGACATCACTGGGTCAGGTCCGAGCGACTTGGGGATGATGCAGCCCGAGGGGCGCCCCCAACAAGGTAAGCTAACAACATGAAATAAAAGGGATACATGCTGCAGGGATGGACCCACGCGGCCTGGGAATAATGCAGCCCTGGGGGGCGCTCCCAGCTGGAAATGAAACCTGAAAGATGTCACCTGATGATGTTGAGGACGAAGCAGCATTGGTGTAGCAGAGTCGGTGGCTGCGGAAGCCGATCCTCACGAGCCCCCAGGCCCAGGGGCCTCGGGAGGCTCCGGAGGCGCTGGTGGCTCCTCGCGGATCATCTCCATCTCCGCCAGGGCTGCGGAACGCCTGGCCTCTTGAGCCTCCATGATGCCCCTCATGAGGCGCTGGTATGTGGCAGCCGCGCTCGGCAAGCCGTAAGGCATGCGAACGTAGCTGTGGGTCGGACCTTCGCAGCGCCCCACTCGCGAGGGCCAGAGGCGCTCCAGAGAGGCGACTCGATTGAGCCATGGTATGTCGATGCAGACACGCAGCCCACCATCCTCGCCTGGATGGGGAGCCTCAGCTGGTAGGCGGCGGCCGCCTCTCATGACTCTTGACTCCTGTAGCTCCTGAATGGCCTTCCTGACGAACTCCTAAGGGTCTGGCCCTCCTTGCCTTACTCCTTCTTGAGGGAAACGTGCTTCGAAACACGCCTCCATGTGGTGCCCAAGCGCCTCCCTCGTGATCCTAGCCAGGTCGGTGGCCCTCCAGGGGAGAGCCCCCGAGCCCTGCCTGCGGAGGGCATCGGGCGCGCTTTCCTATGCGATGGAAGGAGGTTCCCCCTGGGCAGGCGCGGGCCCTGAGGGGCCTGCCTCCTGAGGAGCCGGGCCGGACGATGTCTTCTTCTTCTTGGGGGTGGCCTCAGGAAGCCTCCTGCTTCCGTGATCCGGGTCTTCTAGTGATGCAGCCTGAAAGGCTCGTTCCAGGGAACACATCGCGTCCTTCTCTTCACAGGGCACCATGATGACTCAGCCACTTCCTGGCATCTTGAGGACGTTGTAGCCGTGGTGAGTCACAACCATGAACTTGGCCAGCGCTGGGTACCCGAGGATGGCGTTGTACGGCAGGCGAATGTGAGCGACGTGGAAGTCGATGAGCTCGATGCGGTAGTTGTTGCGTGCCCCGAAGGTGACAGGGAGGCGGACCTGCCCAATCGGGACCGTGGAGCCGTCGGTGACTCCGGAGAAAGGCTTGGTTGGCTGAAGCTGGTTGTAGGGCACTTGGAGATTGTTGAATGTTTCCACGGACAGGACGTTGAGCCCTGCCCCGCCATCGATGAGGGTCCTGGTGACCAGCACATTGCTGATGATTGGGGAACAAAGCATCGGGAGGACTCCGGCCGTGGCCGCACACTTGAGCTGATCCGCTGAGCTAAATGTGATGGCGCACGCCGACCACCTGAGAGGGCGCGTGGCTTCGAGCTTGGGGAGGACTGCATTCACTTTGCAGGCGAACTGCTTGAAGATGCGTTGAGAGGCTGGGGCTTGATCCCTGCCCAGGATGCAGGCGATCGTGCGCGTCTCCTGGAAGCCCCCAGCCCCCTCGTCATGATGGCGGTCCTCGTTTCTCTTTGGCTGCGGCGGCAGCGGAGGGAGGCCTGCGTTGCCTTGCGGGCGATCCTCGCGAGGCTGATCCCTCCAGTCTTCCTCGCGAGGCAGGTCTTGCCAGCGATCCTCGCGAGGTCGATCGCGCCACCCTTGGCGCGGGCAGCGGTCTTCCCAGCGTCCTGCGTTCCTTCCTCCTCGACCGTAGCCCCGGTCACCGCGGTCGGGACGATGGCCGATCCTTCCTTCTCGCACAGCTCGGAGCTCTTGACATTCGTTGGTGTTGTGGGTGTGGAGGTCGTGGTACACACAGTACTGACTGCCCTTCGAAGATTCGGGCTGATCTCTGCCCCGCTTGATGACTGGTTCTGCCGCGAGCACGGCAGCCCCCTTGCGCTTCACATCCTTGGCCTTGGGCTTCTTCTCTTCTGGGTCTGCGGCAGGCAGCTCGAGGAGGGAGAGACGCCCTTCCTCAGCCCTAGCGCACTTGGTCGCCAAGTTGAACAGCTCCAAGGAAGTGCACAGGTCTTCATGCATCGCCAGCTCCTCCTTCATCTTGATGTCGCGCACGCCGTCGGAGAAGGCTGAGATGATGGCCTCCTCGGTCACCTTGGGAATCTTGAGGCGTGTGTTGTTGAAGTGCTGGATGTACTTCTGCAGGGTCTCTCCGGGTTGTTGCTTGATGCGGCGCATGTCGCTCATGGTGGGTGGCCGGTCGCGAGTACTTTGGAAGTTGGCGATGAAGCGGGTGCGCATCTCGTCCCAGGAGGAGATCGTGCCTGGAGCTAGGTTCAGGAGCCAGGTGCGGGCCCCGTTCTTGAGCGCCATGGGAAACCAGTTCGCCATGACCTTCTCGTCTCCGTTGGCAGCTTCGATGCCCAGCTCATAGAGCTGGAGGAACTCCGCAGGGTCGGTCGTGCCGTCGTAACGAGGAGGCAGGTCTGGCTTGAACTTGCCGGGCCACGCGATGCTGCGTAGCTCGGTGGTGAAGGCACGGCAGCCTATTGTGGCCACAAGAGGCCTTGGGTGACGGAGAGCTTGGTCTGCAGGTCCCCATGCACTGTAACTGGGAGCAGCGCGGGGTCTTGACGTGCGGGAGCAGGAGCATGGCCGCGACGTGCCGGAGCAGGGAGCGCCCGGGCAGCTTCTTGCGGGCGAGGGACTTCTTGGCAGCTCTGCTCTTGCCGCGCTGGCACCTGACGGAGCGGGTTCCGCCCAGGGACCATGCGCCTTGGAGCCTGAGCGCCTTCTTGAGGAGGAGGCGGCTGGGGCGCCCCCGGAGCTTCGTCGCCCGCGCAGGGCGGGGTGCGGTGCAGCGGAACGGACGGCACAGGAGAGCCCCCTGCGGCGCGGACGAGCTCGGCGATGTAGTCGAGCCATTCTTCGTAGACGTCATTGACGGGATGGTAGCGCAGGAGCTTGTTTGCCGCGATGAGCGCAGCTCGAGCCTCCATGGGTGCGTGGAGCGCGCGGGACGAAGAACCAGCTGGGGTGAGCGAGGGAGTAGCGGTGCGGCCGTCTTGCCGCACGGACGGATGCTGAGACGACGCTTGCTGCTTGTTTCCCGCCGGGCCGGTGGCGGCATTGACGCCAGGTGACGGGGAACGGCGAGGACGCCCGCCGACAGGAGCCGTCTGGGCGACGCGGGAAGCGAGAGCGGCTCAGCGCTCGGCGCGGGCCCGACGAGCGTCAGACATGGACGCGATGGTCGGAGGAGGTCGGGGCGGTGGAAGACGAATCCTGGCGCACCCCTACCTAGCGCGCCAAATGTCGGATTTTGGGTTCCAGCAGACCCTTGAGGTTCGAACACTGGGGTGCACGTGGAGATTTCGCCTTCTACCTACCTACACCCCACCGCCACGCTAAGATCTAAGCTATGGAAAGAACAACACAAGAGACACAGGGTTTATACTAGTTCGGGCCACCATTGTGGTGTAATACCCTACTCTAGTTTGTGGTGTGGTGGATTGCCTCTTGGGCTGATGATGATGAGCAATACAAGGAGGAACAACCTCACGAGGGTCTGTTCTTGGCTGGGGCGATGAACTGCTAGGAGGAGTTCAGTCACCCTTCTCTCTCTCTCTCTGTGTGTGATGCTACTCGATCTGATCCCAGCTTGTTTCTGGGTTGGCCGATCCTCGACCCTCTCTACCCAGGGGTTGGCTAGTCCTATTTATAGGCAAAGGCCCTGGGCCTCTTCCCAAATATTGAGCGAGAAGGGCGCCAACAATTGGCCATTTTGAAGGGGAACATCTGGTACACTTATCCTGACTAAAGTTGGTCCTCGCCTGCCAAAGGCTCTAGTGGTGATGCTACTTGGGCTCCATAATGACTTCCTCCCTGCCGTTGGGCTGGTCTTGGTCTCGTTGCACCGAAACAGGTGCTTTGCTTGATGCTCTCGCCTGCGCTTGCTCCCTTTGCACCAAAGAGGAAAGAAGGACACTGCGCGGGCTGGCGCCCGCCTGGCGCCCTTGATCGTCATGGCTTGCGTCACGGGCACCTCGTGAGGTACCCCGCCTTGATCTCCCCACCTCCTCACGAGCCAGCCTGACGAGGCCGTGCCTGAGGAAGCTCCGTGTCGTCCGCCCCGCGAGGCTTGGCCCCTCGCGAGGGTCTTGGGTCTGTGTCGATGAAGATGGGCCATGCTGGGCCCCCCCTTTGAGCCACGCCGCAGGCCGCAGGCAGGCAAGTCTGGGGACCCCCGTTCCTAGAACGCCGACAACTGGGAACCAGGGTACCCAGACTAGCCTGTCTGCGGCCCACGTCGCGTTCCTGGTACGGCCCGGTAAGGCCCAGCTGATCGACCAGCTGCTCAAGACCCTCGCGAGGGGGCCAGCCCTAGCGAGGAGAACGACCAAGACCTCCTCAGGGAGCGGCCTCACCTAGGCTGCTCCGGAGGGGCGACCAAGACCTCTCCCTAGAGTGGCCTCTGCTAGGCTGCTTCGGAAGGGCGGAGATCTCAAGGCAAGGGCTGCCTCAGGAGGAGGCAGTGATGCAAGCCATGACGAACCGTGCCAGCGGGCACAGTTTCCATATCGGTGCAAGGAGACCGCACAGGCGCAGGTTCCCGAGGGGCCAGACAAAGGTTTCCCCTTTGGTGTAACAAGACCGAAGACCGCAAGGACGGCAGGAAGGATGTCATCGCCGAGCCCACCACCGCTTCACCGCCTGCCCTCTTGGCAGGCGAAGACCACCTTTTGTCAGGATAGGAGCATCCTTGTGTTCCCGCTCAAATGGCCGTTGTGAGATTCCCTTCCCGCCTAAACATTTCGGGGGAAGAGGACCCTGGCCGTCTATATAAGTAGCTAGGGTTCCTAGCATAGAGGGGGATCAACCCATTGTGACTTAGCATAGCAAAGGAGCAAGAACATCCACCTCCTCACCCTTCCTGAGCTCGCCTCCTGAGCTCAGGAAACCACTGTACTTGTTCATACTCGAGCCCTGGCGAGGCCAATCCACTAAAGCAGGACGAAGGGTTTTACACCGCAAGGTGTCCTGAACCTGGGTAAACTCTTGTGTGCTCTACTTGTTTGCTTGCTTGCATTCCATTCCCACCACCAGGAGAAGAGTGAGGTGCTAGGTAGACGTGTAGTGGGAGAGATCTTCGTCACGCCCCTGTGTTCGAATCTTAAGGGTTTTGCGGAGCCCGAAATCCGACATTTGGCGCGCCAGGTAGGAGGCGTGTCGAAATCTCGCTTCTCCGACGACCTCGCTCTGCTCTTGTCCGTCGACCTCGTTTCACCGCCATGGTGGACACTCGCCGAGCACGCACCGCCCGCCGCGCTGCCAACGTCGCTCAGACGGCGCCGCGGGTAACGGCGCACCACTCCGCCCCAACTCGCCGGTCGCCAACGCGGCCACGGACCCAGCCGTTCACGAGCAGCAGGACTCGTCGCTACCGCTGTCCGTGCGGCGCGAAGGCCGCACGGCGACCCCGTCACCTTCGCCGGCCGCGGCGTCATCCTCGCTGGTCTGCCGCGGGCCGGTCTACCAGCAGCCCGCGCTACTGATGGCGCGGGAGCTCCTATGCTACCGTCCAGCGGACGACCTCTACGACGAGTGGCTCCACCGCATCACCAAGCTCGTCAACGCTGCCGGGGAGGCGCCCGCACCGACCCATTCCTCTCGCCCTCCGTCGCCCATGGCGGGGAACGAAGACCACGGCGCTCCGCCCCCACCTCCACCGTGCGGCGCCGGCCAGGGGCTCGGGCGCGAGGTTCCACGGCGCGAACAGCCCCGCAGGGCCCCGCGCGCGATGAGAAGAGCTGCCAGGTGGTCCCGCGCCCCAGGCAGAAGCACGCGTGCTCCCCGCTCAACAGCACCAGAACCGCGCCCCACAGGAGGTGGTGGCGCCCGCGCCCCAAGATCCAGCACCGCAGGCACAGGGGCACCAACAATCATGAGCGTGGCTGGATGCCGCGCCCTAGCTCCTGGGCTACGGCGCCTCGTCTGGCCCGACAAGTTCAAGCCGGATCTGCCTCCGCGTTACGACGGCACCGCCGACCCGGCGGAGTTCCTCCAGCTCTACGAGCTCGGCATCGAGGCGGCGAACGGCACCGAGCAGGTCATGGCGAATTGGTTCCCCATGGCCCTCAAGGACGGTGCGCGCTCCTGGCTCCCGAACCTTCCTCCAAGATCCATCTCTTCTTGGGAGGAGCTTCGCGAGCGCTGCATCGCCAACTTCCAAGGTAACCGCGACCGAGCTCCAGCGGCCGCAGACCTGCGCCGCGTGAAGCAGCAGCCTGGGGAGACCCTGCAGAAGTACATCCAACGCTTCAACACCGTGCGCCTCAAGATCCCTAGGGTCTCCGACGAGGCCATCATCTCGGCGTTCTCCGACGGTGTCTGCGACATCAGGATGAAGGAGGAGCTTGCCATCCACGAGGACCTGTGCATGGCCCTTGAGATGTTCAATCTCGCGGCAAAGTGCGCCAGGGCAGAGGAAGGCCGCCTCTCCCTCCTGGAACTGCCTGAGGCGCAAGCCGATGACAATAAGACCAAGGCCAAGGAAGCAAAGCGCAAGGGACCTGCCGTGCTGGCTGTGGAGCCAGAAGTGAAGCGCGGCTGCGGCTACAACGACCCTCCAAGAGACAACCATCTATACTGTGTCTTCCATGATGTCCATAGCCATAACACCAACGACTGCCAGAGCCCAGGGCGATGCACGGCGAGCGCGTCGGGCAGCGCCCTGAGTGCGACAACCGTGGCTACGGCCGTGGAGGAGGCCATGGTGGAGGATGCTGGGACGGCAGGAACTCGCGCCAAGGATGGCGTGATCAGCCTCGTGAAGACCGCTGGCAGGATCAGCCTCGTGACGCCCCCTGGCGTGACCAGCCACGTGAGGGTCGCCCTCAGGGCAACGCGGGCCTGCCTCCGCTGCCACCACCGCCAAGAAGGAACGACGACGACCGCGAGGGAGAAGAAGCAGGGGGCTTCCAGGAGCCACGTGGGGTCGCGTGCATCCTGGGAGGATCCCACGCCCCAGCTTCTCACCGCATCTTCAAGCAGTTCGCTCGTGAGGTGAACGCGGCGCTCCCCAGGCCCGACGCCGCGCACAACCTCAGGTGGGCCAAGCAGATCATCACCTTCGACCCCAAGGATCGGCTCAGGTGCACCGCCATGCCAGGCACTCTCCCGATGCTCTGCACCCCGACCATCAGTAACGTCCGCGTGACCAAGAACCTCATCGACGGCGGGGCAGGGCTCAACGTCCTCTCCGTCCAGATCTTCGAGACTCTTCAAGTACCCTATGATCAGCTGCACCCGACCAAGCCATTTTACGGAGTCACAGATGGCTCCACCCTCCCGATGGGGCAGGTCCACCTCCCCGTCACCTTCGGCGACCGTGACAACTACCACACCGAGCTCATCGACTTCGACGTCGCCAACATCAACCTCCCGTACAACACCATCCTAGGGTATCCGACCCTCTCCAAGTTTATGGCGGCGACCCATCATGGCTACAACGTCCTCAAGATGCCTGGAAGCGGCGGAGTCATCATGATTGCCTGCGACGAGAAGGAAGCAATACGTTCTCTGGAGCGCGCCTACCAGACTGCGGCGATCGAGAGCTCCGACGAAGACGGAGCCGTCTTCGCCCTGATGACCGCCCCCAAGAAGAAAAAGCAACTGCCCGACTCTCAGGCCTCGGGGGCTCCCGATGGCACCACCTCAAGCTCCGCGCCTGCTGACGAGGCGCCCTCCGCCCTTGCATAGGGAGGCGCACCCGGCACCCCTCTCAAGACGGGCTCGGGGGCTCCCCTCAGGGGGACCCCGGACCTGGTCGTGAGGGAGGTGCCCGGGCACCACTCGCGGGCGCGCTCCGCCATGCATCGTCATGAACCCAGCGTGAGCCTCATAACGCTGGGGGCTCAGGACCCTATCGACCAAGCTACCAAGGAACCTTACCCACCTACTCAAGACCCAAGCAACCAGTTTCACGTCTGCATCGACATCCCGAGCCTCAACAGGGCTGCCACCCAGGGCCTCTTCCAGCCGATGGCGGTCAGCTGGAGGAGGGCCTTCCCCTCTGATCCCCACAACGCGGCCGCCACATACCAGCACTTCGTACAACAGGCCGTGGGGGCTTAGGAGGCTCAGCGGCAGGCGGTCCTAACGGAGCAGGACCAGGACCCCCGCGACCGCTGAGGGCCTCCGGAGCCCCTGGGCCTCGGGAGCTCGACTCTCCTCAGGAGCAACCCACATGGCTCATGTCTCCAGCTACCCCAACTCCTCTTCAGCAGCAAGTACCATATGATGTCTCAGGTATTCCGTCGAGGGCGCCCCTCGGGCTGCATCATCCTCGAGCTGCTGGGGGCTTACCCCCACAGCTGTCTCTTTTTGCGCATGAATCAGAACTGGTTGCTTCCTTTCGCATTATCTATATGGTTGGCACCCTCACCGCCACTAAGGTCATGAGCCCTTGTGAGCCCATCCGCGACCGCCCCATGATTAAGGACTGGCACAATTTCTGTGCTCGGGTCCGTCCCTGTAGTGTCGCTAAAACCAAGGGCTGAGCTCTGTCTCGCGAGCCATTCCTGTGACGTCACCTCCCGTGGTCCTTGGTGCCTTGTTCTCACATGGGCTAATCTTTGGTGGGTAAGTAGGGGCCCGTGGCAGGTGCCTCGCTCCCGCAGGAACCATGTGCCGGTTGTTTATCTTTTGGACTGTAGCATGAGAAGACTGGGCACGACGTCTGTGCTCGGGTCCGTCCCCGCAACGTCGATAAATCCAGTGGCTGAGCTCTGTCTTACGGGCCGGTCCCGCTAACGTCACCTCCTGGGGTCGTTGGTGCTGCAGCCTTCTCATGAAATGCCCTCTGGAGATGCATTCGATGCATGTCTAGGCAACCCATCTCTTTTCATGTTTTGCAGAAGAAGACTTAGGCGCAACCCGCCTCAGGGTAGGGTCTCGTGAGTGATGCGTAAGCTCGCGAGAACTTCCTCAGAGTCGTTCAGCTCGTCCTGAGGAGGGCCCATATACACCCTGGCTGTCCCGCCATGCAAGCCACGTGTCCGGACGGGCTGTACACGCCCAGGAGTCTCTCCCGGTGGAAGGCTCCCCTCCCACGATCCAGTGGAAGTGCTTAGCTCCGCGCTAGCAAGACCGAGGAGCGGTTGTGCCCACGAACCAGTGGAAGCACCAAGCTCCACGCTGGCCGATACGACCGAGGAGCGGTTATGCCCACACTCCGCGCAAGTGTGGTAGCTCTATGCTCCGCGCTAGTTATAAACAACTGATGGCGGCCCCCAGCAGTCGCACCAACCTCAGGGAGCTTTTCAGCTCACCACGCTCACAACTTCTCCTTGGAAGGGTATCACGAGGGGGGCTAGGCACGGGGGCTATGCTCAGGTCACGCCTGGCAGACGCCACCCTACCAGGTGCCCAGACACCTGGCTTTCTCGCGCCCCCATCCTAGGCGAAGGCTCGTGAGCAAGGTATGGTGCTCGTTCTCCATCATGAGAGCCGTTCGTATGTCAAGGGGGACCCCTGGGCATCACGACCCAGGGGCCTCACTATTCATGTAGCCCCTCACTCCTTGGGCCCGGTGCTCAACGGCGGTCGAGGTATGCGCGGGGATGGGCCCTGCCGACACATAACGCAAACGGGTCACTTGAGCATTAAGGGGGACCCCTGGGCATCGCGTCCCAGGGGCCTCACTAGTCACGTAGCCCCTCATTCCTTGAGCCTGCCCTCGTGACCCGGAGGGCTCAATGGCGATCGAGGTATGCGCGGGGCTGGGCCCTGCCGACGCAGAGCACTTAAGCAAACATGAATGGAAGCCAGCACGGAAATCACAGAATTCAAAGCCTAGCTATTACAATAAGCTCAAGTTCATCAAACTCAAACAAGTCCCACGCCTCCCCGAGGCACTCGCCTTCTCCTCAGCAGGAACAGGTCAGGCATCGCCGGACGCGCCGGCATCAGCTTCCGCCTCTTCAGACGCATCAGCAGCAGCCAGAAGGAATGCCTCCACCAGCTCTTTGACCTTCTCCACCACACACTCAATAGCCGCGCCCCCAGGCTCACGGCCAGCGGCTGGGGTAGCGTGGCCAGGTCAAAGCTGGGTTCGCGAAGGAAGAGATGGCCGCATACCTGCGCCAAGGCAGAGGTAAGAAGCGACCGGCCCTCAGTATCAGCTAGCTGACCGATTGCAGATGCCACATCGCCCAGGGCCTTCATGAGTGCAGCCAGGAGCCCGATGGCGCCATCCTCCGGGGTGGCCAGCGGCTCTTCGAACCCCTCCCCGTAGGCGATCCACAGCAGCCTGCAGGCCTCGAGCTCGAAGGCGGCAAGGGCCTCACGGCCCACCATCACCGTCTTCTCTGAGGCTACGAGGGCGTCCTCCCTGGCCTTCAGCTCGCCCTCGCGCTTGGCTTGGGACGACTTGTCTTCCTCAGCCTCTATCTTCAGCTTCTCCAGGCTCGCGCGGTTGGTGAGCTACTCCTCCTGCAACCGCGATGTCTCGGCCTTCTCGCCCTGGAGCTCCTTCTCCAACCTCTCAAGCTCCAGGGCGTGCTTCACGCTCTCCTCACGGAGGGTCTTAATTTAGTCTTTCGCCTCCTGACGATGCTTCTCGGAGGACGCTGCCTGGGCTTCCGCGGTCTCCCGCGCCCGTGCAGCCGAGGCAGCCTCCTCCCGACCCTCGGCGATGGCTGTCAGCGTTCTGGGAACGGGGGTCCCCAGACCTGCCTGCCTGCGGCCTGCGGCGTGGCTCAAGTGGGGGCCCAGCGCGGCCCATCTTCATCAGCTCAAGCTCAAGACCCTCGCGAGGGGCCAAGCCTCGCAGGCGGACGACAGAAAGCTTCCTCAGAGGCAGCCTCATCAGGCAGGCTCGCGAGGAGGCGGAGAGATCAAGGCAGGTGTACCTCGCGAGGAGCCGGTGATGCAAGCCATGACGATCGAGACCAGGCGGGCGCCAGGCGGGCGTCGGCCTGCGCAGTGTCCTTGTTTCCCCTTTGGTGCAAAGGGGGCAAGCACAGGCCAAGGCATCGGGCAAAGGTTACCATTCCGGTGCAACGAGACCAAGACCAGTAGAGTGGCAGGACGGAGGTCACCGTGGAGCCCAAGACGGCGTCATCACCAGTACTTTTGGCAGCCGAAGACCACCTTTGGTTAGGATAACCTATACTAGATGTTCCCCTTCAAAATGGCCAATTGTTGGCGCCCTTCCCGCTCATTATTTGGGGAGAGGCCCAGGGCCTCTATAAATAGAGCTAGCCATCACAGAGAGATGGATGGATCTAGAGAGATCCAGAGGGATCTAGAGAGACATAGGGAGACAGCTAAGGAGAGACAGAGAGATATGGAGACATAGATATATCTAGAGAGAGAGAGGCGACTGAACTCATCCAAACAGTTCATCGCACCAGCTCAAGAACACCTCTCGCGAGGCTGTTCTTCCCTTGTACTGTTCATCATCAGTCTCTGAGGCAATCCACCATGCCACACACTGGAGTAGGGTATTACACCACAACGGTGGCCCGAACCAGTATAAATCTCATGTCCCTTGTGTTGTTTGTTGTTTCCAGCTTAGATCACGCGAGGAGATTGGACGTAGATCGGTAGGGGAGAGGTCTCCGCGCGCACCCCAGTGTTCGAACCTCAAGGGTCTGCCGGAACCGGAAATCCGACATTTGGCGCGCCAGGTAGGGGTGCGCCGGAATCTTTCTTCCGCTGTTCGCGTGTGATCTTCCGTTGTGTCCATGGCTGATGCTCGTCGGGCTCGCGTCGAGCGCCGGGCTGCTCTCGCCACGCGCATTGCCCAGACAGCGCTCGTCAGCGGACGCCCCCGTCGTTCCCCGTCGCCTGCCGCCAACGCCGCCACCAGCCCGGCAGGGAACGAGCAGCAGGCCTTGTCCCAGCATCCTTCGGTGCGGCGAGAGGGCCGCACCGCTACACCGTCGCAGAGTCCAGCCGCTTCGTCATCCCACGCCCGTCGCGCCCCCGCGGACGCGCACGCCGCGCTGCTCCTGGCTAGGGAGCTCCTGCACTACCGCCCCGTCGACGACCTCTATGAGGACTGGCTCACCCGCATCACCGAGCTCGTCAGCACCGCAGGGGGCTCCCCCTTGCCGTCCTTCGCGCTGCCTCGCCCTCCATTCCGCGCAGGAGGCGAGGATCAGGAGGTGCCTCCACTACCTCCTCCCCGAGAAGGCGCCCTGGCTCCAAGGCGCGCAGCCCCAGGGCGAGACCCTCCGCGTCCGGCGCCCGCGCAGCAAGAAAGGAGCTGCCAAGAGATCCCTCGTCCCCAAGAAGGTGCCCGCGCGCTCCCAGTGCCGGCGCGCCAAGATCGCGTCCCTGCACCTCCACGCCAAGACCCTGCTCTGCTCCAAGCGGCGGCGCGCGGTAATCCCCAGGAGCAAGCCCAGTACCAGCAAAGGGCACCAGTGGCCACAGCAGGCTGCCGCGCCTCTCCCCCGAGCTACGCGGCGTCGCATGGACAGGAAAGTTCAAGCCTGACTTGCCCCCTCGCTACGATTGCACGGCGGACCTCGCAGAGTTCCTACAGCTTTACGAGCTATGCATTGAAGCCGCCAACGGAGACGAAAGGGTCATGGCGAACTGGTTTCCCATGGCGCTCAAGGATGGGGCCTGCACCTGGCTCCTGAACCTAGCTCCTGGCACGATCTCCTCCTGGGACAAGATGCGCACTCGCTTCATCGCCAACTTCCAGGGCACTCGCGACCGGCCCCCAGCCATGAGCGATCTGCGCCGCATCAAGCAGCAGCAAGGGGAAACTCTGCAGAAATACATCCAACGCTTCAACAACGCTCGCCTCAAGATCCCCAAGGTGACTGAAGAAGCCATCATCTCGGCGTTCTCCGATGGCGTATGCGACATCAAGATGAAGGAGGAGCTAGCAATCCACGAAGACCTGTGCACATCCCTGGAGTTGTTCAACTTGGCGACCAAGTGCGCCAGGGTTGAGGAAGGGCGCCTTTCCCTCCTCGAACTCCCGGCTGCCGACCCAGAAGAGAAGAAGCCCATGGCCAAGGACGTGAAGCGCAAGGGGGCTGCCGTGCTTGCAGCGGAACCAGACACCAAGCGAGGTAGGGATCAGCCTGAGTCATCCAAGGGCAGCCAGTACTGCGTGTACCACGACCTCCACACCCACAACACCAATGAATGTCAAGAGCTCAGGGCCGTGAGAGCTGGATGTGTCGGCCGACGCCCCGAGCGCAACGACAGGGGCTATGGCCGAGGAGGAGGAAGAGGTGGCGGACGATGGGAAGACCATGGCCCATGCCAAGGGTGGCGTGACCGACCTTGCGAGGATCGCTGGCAGGACCCGCCTCGCGAGGGAGGCTGGAGAGATCAGCCTCGTGAGGATCGACCGCACAGAAACGCAGACCTCCTCCTCTGCCACCACCGCCAAGGAGGAACGAAGACCAACATCAAGACGAGGGGGCTGGGGGCTTCCAGGAGCCACGCGCGATCGCTTGCATCTTGGGTGGTGTGCAGGCCCCAGTCTCACAGCGCATCTTCAAGCAGTTTGCTCGCGAGGTGAATGCAGTCCTCCCCAAGCTTGAGGCCACGCACCCTCTCAGGTGGTCTGCATGCGCTATCACGTTTAGCTCAGCGGATCAGCTCAAGTGCGCGGCAACGGCCGGAGTCCTCCCGATGCTTTGCTCCCCGGTCATCAGCAACGTGCAGGTTACCAGGACCCTCATTGACGGCGGAGCAAGACTCAACGTCCTGTCCGTCGAGACGTTCGACAATCTCCATGTGTCGTACGACCAGCTTCAGTCGACCAAGCCCTTCTCAGGAGTCACTGATGGTTCCACTGTTCCAATAGGGTAGGTTTGCCTTCCAGTCACCTTCGGGCAGCGCAACAACTACCGCACTGAGCTCATCGACTTCTACGTCGCCCACATCCATCTGCCATACAACACCATCCTCGAGTACCCAGCCCTGGCCAAGTTCATGGCAGTGACTCATCATGGATAAAATGTCCTCAAGATGCCAGGAAGCGGTGGAGTGATCACCGTGCCCTGTGAAGAGAGGGACGCAGTGTGTTCACTTGAGCACGCATTCCAAGCCGCAGCAATCGAAGACCCGGACCATAGGAACGGAAGACTTCCCGAGGCGACCCTTAAGAAGAAGAAGGTTTCGCCTGGCCCAAGCTATAAGGAGGCCGGCGCCTCCGGAGGTGTTGCGTCAGGATCTGCGCCCAATCAGGGAGTGCCACCATCTCTCGCATAGGAAGGCGCATCCGGCGCCCTCCTCAGGCAGGGCTCGGGGGCTCTTTCATGGAGAGCCACCGACCTTGCCAAGGTCGCGAGGGAGGCGCTCGGGCACCACTTGGAGGGGTGCTTCCAGGCACGTTTCCCTCAGGAAGGTACAAGGCAAGGAAGACCAAACCCACAGGAGTTCGTCGCAAGAAACACCCAGGAGCTATAGGAGTCGAGAGTCATGCGCAGCAGCCGCCGCTTTCCCACCATGGCCCCACACCTAGGCTAGGATGGTGTGCTGCGCGTCTACATCGACGTGCCAGGGCTCAATCGAGCCGCGTCTCAGGAGTGCCTCTGAACTTCGCGCGTGGGGCGTTGCGAGGGTCCATCTCACAGCTACGTTCGCATGCCTTTCGGCCTGCCGAACGCGGTCGCCGCTCATCAGCGCCTACTGAGGAGCATTCTGGAGGCTCAGGAGGTCAGGCATTGTGCGGTCCTGGCGGAGATGGAGATGGCCCTCGGAGACCCACCTGTGCCTCCGGAGCCTCCCGAGGCCCCTGGGCCTGGGGGATCGTGAGGGTCGACGTCATCATCGCGCATCATCCACTTCTTCAGCATCACTTCATCTTCAACGACACCAGGTGACATCTTTCTAAGTTCCGTTTTTAGCTGGGAGCGCCCACAGGGCCGTATCATTCCCAGGCCGCGTGGGTCCGTCCCTGCGGCGTGTATCTGTTTTGCTTATGCTCTTTACTTACCTTGTTGGGGGTGCCCCTCGGTCTGCATCAGCCCCGAGCTGCTCGGGCCTGGCCCAGTGGCATTTGCTTTTCCCGGGTCTACTTAAAATGAATTTGCTCCTTCGCGCTTAATTGTCACCTGCTGCTTATCGCGGACTTCTCCGCTTTCATGCAAACCGCTTGCACGTTAAAAGGGGGGCGCCTGAGCATCGCGACTCATGGGCTCCTACTGGCTCTCCAGCCCTCACCCCCTGGCCTTGACCCACGGCGTCGCGACCTGTCAAACCAGCGGCGGCCGAGGGCTGGGACCTGAGGACGTAGAGCATTTTCATTCTAACCACCCTGCATGAACACACCATTGATAAAGGCCCAGAGCCAGGCGCAACCCGACTCGAGGTAGGGCCTCGTGAGTCCCGCGCTGGCTCACGAGTGCCCAGATACACCTCTCTTAGCCCTACCGTGCTGGCCACGTGTCAGGGCAGGGCTGTACATGCCCCGGGGGCTCCTCCCGGAGGGGAGCCCCCTCCCACGTACCAGTGGAAGCACTATGCTCCGCGCTGGCTGACGACACTGTCGAGGAGCGGCTATGCCCGTACATATACGGAAGCGCTATGCTCCATGCTGGTGATAAACAACCGAGGGCGGCCTACGGCCGTACCAACCTCAGGGAGCCCAGGGCTCAGTGTCCGGCACCATCGCAACGCCTCCCCTCAGGAGCGCCGCGCGAGGGGGCTGGACACGGGGGCTACGCCCGGGCCTCGCCCGAGTGCACGCCACCCAGCCAGGTCCCTCGGACCTGGTCGTCACGCGCCCCTCCCCGAGAGGAGCCAAGGTATGGGAACCCGTTTGAACGTCAAGGGGGACTCCTGAGCATCGCAACTCAGGAGCCTAACTTGCCCCATAGCCCCTCACTCCTTAGTCCCATCCTAGTTTCCGGTCGGGGCTAACGCTGGGTGAGGTATGCGCGGGCCCGGGCCCTGCCGACGCAGAACGACCAATCCACTCCTTATTCCCCCCTTTCCTACTTGTTGCTTGCGCGTCAAGGGGGACTCCTGAGCATCGCGACTCAGGATCCTGACTTGCCACGTAGCCCCTCACTCCTTAATCCCATCCTGGTTTCCGGTCGAGGCTAACGCTGGGTGAGGTATGCGCGGGGCCGGGCCCTGCCGACGTAGAGCGCGAGCAAGTAGGAGAGAAAAATATAAATTCCAAGAAATTCAAAGCAAATATTACAAGCCATAGATTGTTTCACGATGCCAAACACAAGTTTAAACGCCTCGCGAGGCATGGTGCATGTTGCAAGAATAAAAGCAGGATAGAAGCCGCGAAGGGATCACTCTCCAGTGGCACCGCCTCCTGGGGCCGCGGAGCTGGCGGCACCGCGCCCGGGCAAGATGCTGATGGCGCGGAACCTCCCCAGCAAAGCTTCGGCTCGGCCTTTCACGGCCTCAGCGGCGTCGGCGGCTGGAGCAGCTGCCCCGCTCCTAGCACGGCGCGAGCTCGGGGGCTCGTAGCTGTCGTCGCTCGTCTCCGGAGATGCAAGGAGCTCGGGGGAGCCGCTGGATTCCCCAAATCCTCCGCTGCTGCCTGAGGAGCTGCTGGAGGACCGATGGGCGGGCCAGGTCCGCACCAGTTCATTGCCCCCGCCGCTCTCCCTGGGGCAGCACTCCAGCCGGCGTCCTTCAGCATCGAAGACCTTGAAGAACATCAGGGAGGCGCTATCGTATTCAAGATGAATTACGAGGGCACCTACCGTGCGGTAGACCCGGGCGATTTCGCCCCTGCCCCGGGTCATGAAGACCTTGCCCGGAGCGACGACCGCAACCTCCGCTCTGGTCGCGAGGGTACCGCAGTCAGCGTGCTGCAGCCAGAGCTCTAGGGCCCTGCTCGGCGGCATCTCGAAGGCAAAGGAAGGAGGAACGTGAATCTAGGAGCTTGGAGGCATGGCGGCATGGAGCATGAGCTCGTGAGAGGAGCGCTCGGCGTGGACTCCAGGAGGGACGCCACGCACCACCGTGACTCGCCGGCGTCGACGGCGGCATCGCCGATGTCGCTCGACGCCTTCTCCCCCAGGACCCACGACGTGGGCGTGCAAGGGTAGCGGAAACCCAAACGGTAGCCGCTCGTGCCAGGGCCTCGGTGCCTCCTGCTGAGCACCCTCATCTCGGTGGCAGAGGACCAGCCGCTTCTTCGGCGGAAGTGGGTCAGGACCCTCTCGGGGGGCCTTTCCCTTCTCTTCTGCGGAAAACCGGCGAATTGGTGCCATTGGCGTAAGGAGGAGCAAGAACAAGGAAGAAGAAGGAAAGGAGCAGCAGGAAGGGATAGACTGAAAGGGCTCACGCAGCCCCATACTTATAGCCGGAGGAGGCCAACCGCCGAGAACCACGATCGTAGGTAATCATGACTGTTTTCTCTGCATGCAGGGACTTGTCAAGTCGTGCGGTTGCCGAGGCATCATGGGGAAGCATAGGCGCCCACGTCCAATCAATTGCCACGCGACACCTAAGGCCACAGGCTATTGGGGCCCACGCGGCTTTGCGCTTGCCTCTTCGCTCCCCTGCTAGGCCAAGCCCGGGTGCGCCTTGGGCCCCGGGGCTACCGTCGGTGTTATGGGAATGGGGGTCCCCAGACTTGCTTGCCTGCGGCCTGCGGCGTGGCTCAAGTGGGGGCCCAGCGCGGCCCATCTTCATCAGCTCAAGCTCGAGACCCTCGCGAGGGGCCAAGCCTTGCGGGGCGGACGACATAAAGCTTCCTCAGAGGCAGCCTCATCAGGCAGGCTCGCGAGGAGGCGGAGAGATCAAGGCAGGGGTACCTCGCGAGGAGCCCGTGACGCAAGCCATGACGATCGAGACCAGGCGGGCGCCGGCCTGCGAAGTGTCCTTGTTTCCCCTTTGGTGCAAAGGGGGCAAGCACAGGCCGAGGCATCGGGCGAAGGTTACCATTTTGGTGCAACGAGACCAAGACCAGCAGAGCGGCAGTATGGAGGTCACCGTGGAGCCCAAGACGACGTCATCACTAGTACTTTTGGCAGCCGAAGACCACCTTTGGTCAGGATAACCTGTACTAGATGCCCCCCTTTAAAATGGCCAATTGTTGGCGCCCTTCCCGCTCATTATTTGGGGAGAGGCCCAGGGCCTCTATAAATAGAGCTAGCCATCACAGAGAGATGGATGGATCTAGAATCTAGAGAGACGTAGGGAGACAGCTAAGGAGAGACAGAGAGAGATGGAGACATAGAGATATCTAGAGAGAGAGAGAGGCGACTGAACTCACCCAAACAGTTCATCGCACCAGCTCAACAACACCTCTCGCGAGGCAGTTCTTCCCTTGTACTATTCAGCATCAGCCCCTGAGGCAATCCACCACGCCACACATTGGAGTAGGGTATTACACCACAACGGTGGCCCGAACCAGTATAAAATCTTGTGTACCTTGTGTTGTTCGTTGTTTCTAGCTTAGATCACACGAGGAGATTGGACGTAGATCGGTAGGGGAGAGATCTCCGTGCGCACCCCAGTGTTCGAACCTCAAGGGTCTGCCGGAACCTGAAATCCGACAACGGCCGCCGAAGTATGACTCCAGGTGGCCTGCACGAACTCATCCACTTGCAGCCACCCCGAGAGTAGGCCCAAGTGGGCGTCCACCACACGGTCATCACCGTCCCGAAAGACAACGCAGAGCTGGTTCAGCGCAGGGAAGGCCGCCTCCAAAGCCTCGGGACCAGACCTCACCTGCTGACGAGGGGGCGCCACCATGACTGCCTGCTCGGCTGAGGGCTTGGGGGCTCTTACCGGATTATGGGCCGCTCACCTCCTGGCCTTGACCACGGCATTGCGACCTGGCATACCAGCGACGACTGAAGCCTGCCTAGGGACTGGATCTCGCAGGCGTGGGGAACTAAGCTACCACATGGACGGAAGAGAAGGAAGGTCTTGCTTTAACAAAGGATATCATGAGGAACCCGGGTTTACGACGCTTGTTCGACAGAAAAAGGAAGTTGTAAA
>NC_041388.1:144479158-144653671 GCF_002162155.2 Triticum dicoccoides | reverse complement strand
GGGGAGCTCCTGCCCACACGATGAACTCACGGACGTCATCCTCAGCATGGGGCAACGGCGAGAGGCGTGGCGTCACTCGCCCCGCCGGGCGGTCACCTGCGCCGCCCCCGTTGTTGTCGCCTGCACCGCGCATGACCGTCGCCGGGGCGGTCGTGCGAGGTGGAAGCCCTGGTGGCGCCCGCGTGCACCACGTGCGAGCACCTGCCGGCCTCCGAGGCGCCCTCGGCAAATCGCGGAACCTCTTCTTCGGCAGGAGCTTCTCGGGCTCCACCACCGGGTCCTTCCCCTTCTCTGCGGCAGAGAACCTACGAATCAGCGCCATCGAAAAACCCTCGCCGGAGGAAGAGGAACTGGGGTTTTTGCCTAGAACAGTCAAATGAGCTGGGGTGGCGTTTCGTCCCCCATTTATAGACTGAGAAGGCAAATCGCCAGCCAATCGCGCGTGGGCACGCCGGTTCTGTCCCCCGCGCCAAGGAGTTGTCAAGTCACACGGTTACCAAGGCTGCATGGGGAGTGGAGTCGACATGTCCCGTCCAACCATCACGCGCCAGCCTGGCCCGCAGTCTTAGGGGCGCGCGGCGCTTCGTCCTCGGCTAGGCATCGCGCAGAAGCCAACTCCACGCGCGCCTTGGGCCCGGGGGCTACTGTCGGCGTACTGGGAACTAGGGTACCCAGACTTGCCTATCTGCGGCCCACGTCGCGTTCCCGGTATGGCTCGATAAGGCCCAGCTGATCGACCAGCTGCTCAAGACCCTCGCGAGGGGGCCAGCCCTGGCGAGGAGAACGACCAAGACCTCCTCAGGGAGCGGCCTCACCTAGGATGCTCTGGAGGGGCGACCAAGACCTCTCCCTAGAGTGGCCTCGGCTAGGCTGCTTCAGGAGGGCGGAGATCTCAAGGCAAGGGCTGCCTCAGGAGGAGGCAGTGATGCAAGCCATGACGAACCGTGCCAGCGGGCGCAGTTTCCATATCGGTGCAAGGGAGACCGCACAGGCGCAGGTTCCCGAGGGGCCAGACAAAGGTTTCCCCTTTGGTGTAACAAGACCGAAGACCGCAAGGACGACAGGAAGGATGTCATCGCCGAGCCCACCACCGCGTCATCGCCTGCCCTCTTGGCAGGCGAAGACCACCTTTTGTCAGGATAGGAGCGTCCTTGTGTTCCCGCTCAAATGGCCGTTGTGGGATTCCCTTCCCGCCTAAACATTTCGGGGGAAGAGGACCCTGGCCGTCTATATAAGTAGCTAGGGTTCCTAGCATAGAGGGGGATCGACCCATTGTGACTTAGCATAGCAAAGGAGCAAGAACATCCGCCTCCTCACCCTTCCTGAGCTCACCTCCTGAGCTCAAGAAACCACTGTACTTGTTCATACTCGAGCCCTCGCGAGGCCAATCCACTAAAGCAGGACGTAGGGTTTTACACCACAAGGTGGCCTGAACCTAGGTAAACTCTCGTGTGCTCTACTTGTTTGCTTACTTGCATTCCATTCCCACCACCAGGAGAAGAGCGAGGCGCTAGGTAGACGTGTAGTGGGAGAGATCTTTGTCACGCCCCTGTGTTCGAATCTTAAGGGTTTTGCGGAGCACGAAATCTGACAACTTGTAGGATCGAAAGTATATCTAGAGGGGGGGGGTGATTAGACTACTTGACCAAATAAAAATCTAGCCTTTTCCCAATTTTATTCTTGGTATATTTTAGAAACTTTGCACAAGCAAGCAATCAACCTACACATGCAATTCTAAGAGTACAACAATGGAATGTAAAACAATTGCATATGAAGGTAAAGGGAGGAGTTTTGAGGGAGCAAACACAATGTAGACACGGAGATTTTTGGCGTGGTTCCGATAGGTGGTGCTATCGTACATCCACGTTGACGGAGACTTCAACCCATGAAGGGTAACGGTTGCGCGAGTCCACGGAGGGCTCCACCGACGAAGGGTCCACGAAGAAGCAACCTTGTCTGTCCCACCATGGCCATCGCCCACGAAGGACTTGCCTCACTCGGGTAGATCTTCAGGAAGTAGGCAATCTCCTTGCCCTTACAAACTCCTTGGTTCAACTACACAATTTTGACGGAGGCTCCCAAGTGACACCTAGCCAATCTAGGAGACACCACTCTCCAAGAGGTAATGCATGGTGTGTTGATGATGAACTCCTTGCTCTTGTGCTTCAAATGATAGTCTCCCCAACACTCAACTCTCTCTCATAGGATTGGATTTGGTGGAAAGAAGATTTGAGTGGAAAGCAACTTGGGGAAGGCTAGAGATCAATATTGATGTGGTAGGAATGGAATATGTTGACCTCAACACAAGTGTAGGTGGTTCTCTCTCAGAAAATGTATGTTGGAAGTGTAGGCATGTTCTGATGGCTCTCTCCACGAATGAAGAGTGGGTGGAGGGGTATATATAGCCTCCACACAAAATCTAACCGTTACACACAATTTACCAAACTCAGTGGGACCAATTCAGAGAACTCGGCTGGACCGATTTGGTTCATAATGTGACCGTTAGGGTTTTCGGTGGGACCGACATGTCAACTCTGTGGGACCAATTTTGTTAGGGTTAGGGCATAACGTAATATCGGTGTGACCGATTACACAAACTCGGTGGGACCAATTTTGGTAATAAGCAAAAAGAGAGTTGGTCAGGCAAACTCAGTGGGACAGATTTGCTCATCTCGGTTGGACCGAAATGTTACGAAGGGGAAACAGAGAGTTTGGATTGTGATCTCGGTGGGACCGATCGCTCATCTCGGTTAGACCGAAACATTACGAAGGGAAACAGAGATTTTGCAATCCCATCTCGGTGAGACAAAGATCCCTATCGGTGGGACCGAAGTGACTAGGGTTTTGTGGCAGTGGCTATGTCAACTGAACTCGGTGGTGCCGAATGGAAAGTTTCGGCGGGGCCGAGTTTGACTTTTGGTTTGGGACATATGTGGATATGAGAAAGTGGTTGAGTATTTTGGAGCATATCAGTAAGCATTTTGAGAAAGTAACCCATTAAGCAACACCTCATCCCCTTTTAATAGTATTGGCTTTTCCTATGGACTCAATGTGATCTTGGATCACTAAAAGGTAAAATGTAGATTCTCGAGCTTTAGAGCTTGAGCCAATCTTTTGTCCTTAGCATTGTCGGCATTCTGGGAAGGGGGGTACCTAGACTTGCCTGCCTACGGCCTGCGGCGTGGCTCAAAGGGGGGCCCAGCACGGCCCATCTTCACCAACACAGACCCAAGACCCTCGCGATTGTTGGCTCCCTTCCCGCTCGATATTTGGGAAGAGGACCAGGGCCTCTATAAATAGGACCAGCCACCCACAGAACGGGGGCAGAGAGAGGGACGAGGGAAGAGAAAAAGGATGAGAGAAGTAAAAGAGAGAGAGAGAGAGAGAGAGAGAGAGAGAAGGGTGACTGAACTGCTCCCAGCAGTTCATCGCCCCAGCCAAGAGCAGACCCTCGCGAGGCTGTTCTTCCTTGTATTGTTCATCATCATCAGCCCAAGAGGCAATCCACCACACCACACACTGGAGTAGGGTATTACACCACAACGGTGGCCCGAACCAGTATAAACCCTGTGTCATTCGTGTTGTTCTTTCGATTGCTTAGATCTTAGCGAGGCGGAGGGGTGCAGGTAGGTAGGAGGCGAAATCTCCGCGCGCACCCCAGTGTTCGAACCTCAAGGGTCTGCCGGAACCCGGAATCCGACATTTGGCGCGCCAGGTAGGGGTGCACCGGAATTTTTCTTCCACTGCCCCGTTCTCCTTCGACCATCGCGCCCATGTCTAATGCTCGTCGGGCCCGCGTCGAGCGCCGGGCCGCTCTCGCTTCCCGCATCGCCCAGACGGTTCCTGTCGGTGGGCATCCTCGCCGTTCCCCGTCACTTGCCGTCAACGCTGCCACAGGCCCGGCGGTGGACGAGCAGCAAGCATCGTCTCAGCATCCGTCCGTGCGGCAAGACGGCCGCACTGCTACTCCCTCGCTCACCCCAGCTGGTTCTTCGTCCCGCGCGCTCCGCGCACCCATGGAGGCTCGAGCTGCGCTCATCGCGGCAAACGAGCTCCTGCGCTACCGTCCCGTCGACGACGTCTACGAAGAATGGCTCGACCGCGTCGCCGAGCTCGTCCGCGCCGCAGGGGGCTCTCCTGCGCCGTCCGCTCCGCTGCACCGCACCTGCCCCGCGCGGGCGACGAAGCTCCGGCGGCGCCGCGGCCACCTCCTCCACAAGAAGGCGCCATGGCTCCAAGGCGCGTGGCCCCTGGGCGGAACCCGCTCCTTCAGGTGCCAGCGCGGCAAGAGCAGAGCTGCCAAGAAGTCCCTCGCCCGCAAGAAGCTGCCCGGGCGCTCCCTGCTCCAGCACGTCGCGACCATGCTCCTGCTCCCGCACGTCAAGACCCAGCTGCAGCACGTGGGGACATGCAAGACCAAGCTCTCCGTCACCCAAGGCCTCCCGTGGCCACAGTAGGCTGCCGTGCCTTCACCACCGAGCTACGCAGCGTCGCGTGGCCCGACAAGTTCAAGCCGGACCTACCTCCTCATTACGACAGCACGGCTGACCCTGCGGAGTTCCTCCAGCTCTACGAGCTGGGCATCGAAGCTGCCAATGGAGACGAGAAGGTCATGGCGAACCGGTTTCCCATGGCGCTCAAGGACGGGGCCCGCACCTGGCTCCTGAACCTGGCTCCAGGCACGGTCTCCTCCTGGGACAAGATGCGCACCTGCTTCATCGCGAACTTCCAAGGTACTCGCGACCGGCCACCCGCCGTGAGCGACATGCGCCGCATCAAGCAACAACCCGGGGAGACCCTGTAGAAGTACATCTAGCGCTTCAACAACGCTCGCCTCAAGATTCCCAAGGTGACTGAGGAGGCCATCATCTCATCCTTCTCCGACGGCGTGCGTGATGTCAAGATGAAGGAGGAGCTGGCGATGCATGAAGACCTGTGCACTTCCTTGGAGCTGTTCAACTTGGCGACCAAGTGTGCCAGGGCTGAGGAAGGTCGTCTCTCCCTCCTTGAGATGCCTGCCGCAGACCTAGAAGAGAAGAAGCCCAAGGCCAAGGACGTGAAGCGCAAGGGGTCTCCCATGCTCGCGGCAGAACCAGACACCAAGCGGGGAAGAGATCAGCCCGAACCTTCCAAGGGAAGCCGGTACTGTGTGTACCACGACCTCCACACCCACAACACCAATGAATGTCAAGAGCTCCGAGCCGTGCGAGAAGGAAGGATCGGCCATCGCCCCGACAGCGGTGACCGGGGCTACGGTCGAGGAGGAGGAAGGAACGCAGGACACTGGGAAGACCGTGGCCCATGCCAAGGGTGGCGTGATCAACCTCGCGAGGATCGCTGGCAAGACCCGCCTCACGAGGGAGACTGGAGAGATTAGCCTCGCGAGGATCGCCCGCAAGGCAACGCAGGCCTCCCTCCGCTGCCGCCGCAGCCAAGGAGAAACGAGGACCGCCACCAAGACGAGGGGGCTGGGGGCTTCTAGGAGCCGCGCGCGATCGCCTGCATCCTGGGCTGGGCTCAGGCCCCAGCCTCTCAACGCATCTTCAAGCAGTTCGCCCGCGAAGTGAATGCAGTCGTCCCCAGGCTTGAAGCCACGTGCCCTCTCAGGTGGTCGGCGTGCACCATCACGTTCAGCTTAGCAGATCAGCTCAAGTGTGTGGCTACAGCCGGAGTCCTCCCGATGCTTTGTTCCCCAATCATCAGCAACGTGGTGGTCACCAGGACCCTCAGCGATGGCGGGGCAGGGCTCAACGTCCTGTCCGTGGAAACATTCAACAATCTCCAAGTGCCCTACAGCCAGCTTCAGCCAACCAAGCCCTTCTCCGGAATCACCGACGGCTCCACGGTCCCGATTGGGCAGGTCCGCCTCCCTGTCACCTTCGGGGCGCGCGACAACTACCGCACCGAGCTCATCGACTTCGACGTCGCTCACATTCGCCTGCTGTACAACGCCATCCTTGGGTACCTAGCGCTGGCCAAGTTCATGGCTGTAAATCACCATGGCTACAACATCCTCAAGATGCCCGGAAGTGGTGGAGTCATCACGGTGCCCTGTGAAGAGAAGGACGCGGTGTGTTCCCTGGAACGAGCCTTTCAGGCCGCGTCACTGGAAGACCCGGATCGCGGAAGCAGGAGACTTCCCGAGACCGCCCCCAAGAAGAAGAAGACATTGTCCGGCCCGGTCCCTCAGGAGGCAGGCCCCTCTGGGCCCGTGCCTGCCCAGGGGGAACCTCCTTCCGTCGCATAGGAAAGCGCGCCCGGCGCCCTCTTCAGGCAGGGCTCGGGGGCTCTCCCCTGGAGGGTCACCGACCTGGCTAGGGTCACGAGGGAGGCGCTTGGGCACCACATGGAGGCATGCTTCGAAGCACGTTTCCCTCAAGAAGGAGTAAGGCAAGGAGGGCCAGACCCTCAGGAGTTCGTCAGCAAGGCCATTCAGGAGCTACAGGAGTCAAGTGTCATGAAAGGTGGCCGCCGTCTACCAGCAGTGGCTCCCCATCCAGGCAAGGATGGTGGGGTGCATCGACATACCAGGGCTCAACCGAGTCGCCTCTCTGGAGCGCCTCTGGCCCTCGCGAGTGGGGCGCTGCAGAGGTCCACCCCACAGCTGCATTCGCATGCCTTACGGCTTGCCGAACGCGGCTGTCACGTACCAGCGCCTCATGAGGGGCATCATGGAGGCACAAAAGGCCAGGTGTTCCGCAGCCCTGGCCGAGATGGAGATGGCCCACAGGGAGCCACCAGCGCCTCCGGAGCCTCCTGAGGCCCTTGGGCCTGGGGGCTCGTGAGGATCGGTTTCCGCAGCCCACCGAGTCTGCTACACCAACACCTCTTCGTCCTCAATGTCATCAGGTGACATCTTTCAAGTTTTACTTCTAGCTGGGAGCGCCCCCTAGGGCTGCATTATTCCCAGGCCGCGTGGGTCCGTCCCTGCGGCATGTATCCCTTTTATTTCATGTTGTTAGCTTACCTTGTTGGGGGCGCCCCTCGGGCTGCTTGATCCCCAAGTTGCTCGGGCCAGACCCAGTGATGTCCGCCTTCCCAGCATCTATTTGAATGAATCCACTCCTTCGCGGCTAATGTGTTCGACCTAGCTGCCTGCTCAACTGACGCCAACTGACGGAACTACTCTCAAACGGCACGACGCTTGCGCATGGGTCCGTCCCTGCAACACCGATAAACCTGAATGGCTGAGCTCTGGCCGCGGCAGCCCCGCATGGCGCCACCTCGTCAAGCCTTCAGTGCCTCATACCCCTCGGAAGCAACCAACGACTGACTGCCAATTGTCATGGCGACCCCTCATTTTTATATATGATGGGTCTACAGGATCTCCTGAAGGAGCTGCGTCAGGCGAGGCCCTTGCGGTCTCTCCTTCGCTCTCATCCGCGCGAACCGCTTGCACATTAAAAGGGGGGGGGGGTTCCTGAGCATCGCGACTCAGGGCCCCTACTGGCTCTCCAGCCCTCACCCTCTGGCCTTGTCCACGACATCGCGACCTGGCATACCAGTGACGAGAGACTCGCTCGAGGGCCGGGACCCGAGGACGTAGAGCAGAAAGGGGAGCAAAGGCGAGAGGGGAGGGACACGCAAGGACCTCGCCGAGCAACCTCGCGCCTGCCGATGCACGGACCCGGCGACACACCAGAGAGCGACCCCTGATTCTCGAGATAAGTCACCACCCGGAAGCACCAGCTACCGTGGCACCACCCCCGCACCTAATGCTATCCTGTGTTAACGACGCCGCTCTCCTTTCTCACCAAACGACGGCTGATTGAGCGCCAAAGGGGACCTCCTAAGCATCACGACTCAGGGGCTCTTACCGGACTCCGGGTCGCTCACCTCCTGGCCTTGACCACGGCATCGCGACCTGGCATACCAGCGACGGCTGAAGCCGCCTTGGGACCGGGACCTGTCGGCGCAGAGCACCAAGCCCTCATGAGGTTCGAAAGGGAGGACAGAGCTAAGACGGAATGAGCAACTCGCACAGTTCTACGACAAGGGTTGTATTAACAAAACAGGATCACAGGCACCTTACAAGCCCCCATGAGACGCGTCTTTGATTCCTCGCAGGGAACAGATCCTAGAGGGACACTAACTACGCGCGCCCCCGTAGAAGACGCTGAAAGTGCAACTATCCCTAGGTGGTTTTGGTAATTCATAACAACATATAGCTCATTGAGCTAATGCTATTCCAAGATGACTATTTCAGGAAAGCTCAATGATTGGCATGGCATGGATGTGAAAGTGGAACCCTCAAAATGCTAAGGACAAAGGATTGGCTCAAGCTCAAAAGCTCAAGACTCTTCATTTTATATTTTAGTGATCCAAGATTACATTGAGTCTTTACGAAAAGCCAATACTATCAAGGAGGGATGAGGTGTTGCTTAATGAGCCTCTTGCTTCATGTGCTTAGTGATATGCTCCAAAACCCTCAACTACTTTCCCATATCCACATATGACCTAAACCCTAAGCCAAACTCGGTCCTACCGATTCTTTCTATCTGGCGCCACCGAGTTTCACTTGTCATAAGCCACTGCCAAACCCTAGCAATTCGGTTCTACCGATAGGGATCTCGGTCTCACCGAGATGGGATTGCAAACTCTCTGTTTCCCTTTTGTAACTTTTCTGTCTCACCGAAAGAGCGAATCGGTCCCACCGAGATTGCAATGTAAATTCAGTGTTTCCTTTTTGTAACTTTTCGGTCTCACCGAAAGAGCAAATCAGTCCCATGGAGTTTGCCTGACCAACTCTCTGGTTAGCTTATTACCAAAATCGGTCTCACCGAGTTTGTGTAATCGGTCTCACCGAGATTACGTTATGCCCAAACCCTAACCATATCGGTCCTACCGAGTTGCATGCCAGTCCCACCGAAAATCTCTAACGGTCACTAGGTTTACCTTTTCGGTCCGACCGAGTTTGTTGATTCGGTCCCACCGAGATTGGAAAACTGTGTGTAACGGTTGGATTTTGTGTGGAGGCTATATATACCCCTCCACCTCCTGTTCATTCGTGGCGAGAGCCATCAGAACACATACACAATTCCAACTCATATGTTCTGAGAGAGAACCACCTACTCATGTGTTGAGACTAAGATATTCCATTCCTACCATATGAATCTTGATCTCTAGCCTTCCCCAAGTTGCTTTCCACTCAAATCTTCTTTCCACAAAATCCAAATCCTTTGAGAGAGAGTTGAGTGTTGGGGAGACTATCATTTGAAGCACAAGAGCAAGGAGTTCATTACCTACACACCATTTGTTACTTCTTGGAGAGTGGTGTCTCCTAGATTGGCTAGGTGTTACTTGGGAGCCTCCGACAAGATTGTGGAGTTGAACCAAGGAGTTTGTAAGGGCAAGGAGATCGCCTACTTCGTGAAGATCTACCGCTAGTGAGGCAAGTCCTTCGTGGGCGATGGCCATGGTGGGATAGACAAGGTTGCTTCTTCGTAGACCCTTCGTGGGTGGTTGCTTCTGCGTGGACCCTTCATGGGTGGAGCCCTCCGTGGACTCGCACAACTGTTACCCAGTGGGTTGAAGTCTCCATCAACGTGGATGTAGGATAGCACCACCTATCCGAACCACGGGAAAAACATCCGTGTCTCCAATTGCGTTTGAATTCTCCAAACCCTTCCCTTTACATTCTTGCAAGTTGCATGCTTTACTTTCCGCTGCCAATATACTCTTTGCATGCTTGCTTGAATTGTGTGATGATTGCTTGACTTGTCCTACAATAGCTAAAATCTGCCAAGAACTAAAATTGGGAAAAGGTTAAGTTTTTATTTGGTCAAGTAGTCTAATCACCCCCCCTCTAGACATACTTTCGATCCTACAAGTGGTATCAGAGCTTTGGTCTCCATTTGCTTTGATCTCCATAGCTTTTGGTGGTGATAGCCTTGGTTTCACCACCTAGGAGAGTATGGCGTCTAGCGAGGGAAATTATCACCGTAGAGGTCCTTACTTTGATGGTACTAATTTTGCTAGTTGGAAGCATAAAATGAAAATGCATATTCTTGGACATAACCCCGCCGTTTGGGCTATTGTGTGTGTTGGTTTGCAAGGTGACTTCTTTGATGGGAAAGAACCAAACCGTGAAGCTACCGTGGATGAGTTGAAGATGTTGCAATACAATGCTCAAGCTTGTGATATTCTCTTCAACGGATTGTGCCCCGAAGAATTCAACAAAATCAGCCGTCTTGAGAATGCAAAGGAAATTTGGGACACTTTGATTGATATGCATGAAGGTACCGACTCCGTCAAGGAATCCAAGTTGGATGTGCTTCAAAGTCAACTTGACAAGTTCAAAATGAAGGATGGTGAAGGTGTCGCTGAAATGTACTCTAGGCTTGCTCTCATCACAAATGAGATTGCCGGCTTAGGAAGTGAAGAGATGACCGATAGATTCATCATCAAGAAGATTCTAAGAGCCTTGGATGGAAAATATGATACCGTGTGCACATTGATCCAAATGATGCCCAAAAGATCTCAAGCCAACAGAGGTGATTGGAAGAATTGTTGCTCATGAGATGTCACTTAAGGATAAAGAGGAACTTCACAACAAATCAAGTGGTGCCTACAAAGCCTCATGTGAAGCCCCTACATCATCAAGTGAGAAACAAAACTTCAATGAAGAATTGAGCTTAATGGTGAAGAACTTCAACAAGTTCTACAAGAGTAGAAGCAAAGATAGAAGCTTCAAGTCAAGGTCCTACAATGACAAAAGATCTTCTAGTCGAGAGCGAAACTGCTACAGTTGTGGAAGACCCGGACACTATTCCAATGAGTGTACGGCTCCCTACAAGAGAAGAGAAGATTCTCCAAAAAGAAGAAGCAAAGAATCACCACCAAGAGAGAGAAGGAGTAGAGATGATCGTTATGAACGAAGATACTCACGGAGAAGCAAGGATTCAAAAAGGAAGGAAAAATCATAAAGGAGCTACACAAAACGAAGACATCAAGCTCATGTTGGTGAATGGGTATCCGGCTCCGACTCCGACAGCCACTCCGAGAGAAGTTATCACTCCGACTCCGAAGATACTCAAGATGAAGGTGTTGCCGGTCTAGCACTTGTGTCAACCAACTCCTACGACATATTTCACTCACCAAATGAAGGAATTGGAAGATGCTTCATGGCCAAAGGTCCTAAGGTAACACACCCCGAGTATGTTGATTTCAATAGTGATGAAGATGACTTGTTAGGTGATGATTTGCTTGTTGACAACTCTAGTGATGAATACTATGATGAAACTTCAATTAATCATGCTAATCAATATAAAACGAATGACAATGATAAGGAGAAGATTGAGGCTCTAACTAAAGAACTAAACACTCTTAAGTTAGCTCATGAAACTATCTTCGAAGATCATCGAGAACTTTTAAGAGCTCATGAGAAATTACGCTTTGAAAAGCTCAATCTTGAGCAAGAGCATGAGTTCTTAAAAGCAATCAATGATGATCTCCGCAAGAAAAGTTCTTCTTACATTGCCAAGCGTTTACTCTTATCCACTTACATGCCTCAAGTCAAGTCTAGTAACAAGAACAAGAAAGATTCTTCCTCTAGCAGTAACAATGATCATGCTAAATCCAATATTGTTGCTTCTAGTAGTTCTCTTGATTCCACTAATGATTCTCTTAGCCAAGTTACACTTGAGCAAGAAAATAGCTTATTGAAGGGAATTATAGAGAAAGGAGTGTACAAAAGCCTTGCCGGGAGTAAGCAATTCGAGGAAATTGTGCGCAAGCAAGGAATGCACCGGAAGAATCAAGGTGTTGGTTTTGAACAAAAGTTCAATGCCAATGGAGTTGAGTGGGAAGAAGATCAATACCCCAAGACAAAGTTTGTTCCTCAACAATAGAAGTATGATACTTCTTTCAAGGGGACACAATCTCAAGATGATCTTCCGCCACAAGACTACAAGCAAAAAGGCAAGGACAAGCTTCAAGAGGAAATTGATGCATTTGAAGAAGCTCCTAAGACCTTAGTCAAGTGGATTCCCAAGACTACTTCAAGTTCCACTTCATCAAGTACGACTACAACTCCAAGGATTCCCATCAAGATGGTGTGGATCCAAAAGAAGAAGAACTAGAGAGTTCTTGAGGGTGACTCCGCCAACATACTTCACTCTTATCATTTTGGCAATAACAAGTGCAATCAACTTCCACATCTTGCACTAGTTCAAGGAGTCACAAACCCTCTTATTGGTAAGATAAGGGACAAGGTTACCTAAAAGTTTTCATGGACATCATCTTGTGTGTGCATCACTCTATGTCTATGGATATCCTTGTTTGTTCCTTGTGGGACTAACCCATGTAGGTATTGAAAGTGCAATTCACTCAAATGGATAGCTCCAAGTGATCTACATCAACATTGAGCATCCATATCTTCAACATCTACATGAAGTCATCATCGACAAAACCTGAGGTTAGTTCATCCCTCTAAGGGGGGATATCACATCTAGGGGGAGCTTTACTCTAAGACTTGAGCTAAAGCAACTCTAAAGATGTGAACACAACAATGCTTTATGTAAAAGTGGTAACCCCACTTGAGCTTAAACGATGAGTATGACCTATGATCAAGTGTTCTCACTTGACTCCTAAGTCAATATACTCATATATAGATGACCTTGTCATCGCAAATTGCTTGATAGATGCTAGAATTGGTTGTGCATGCCTTGTCACATATTTCATTTGCCATCTTATTGTGTGAGCATGCTGGTTGCATATTTTACTCATTCGAGGACATCCACTTGTTGTTTTGATTGTTTGGTTTTATTTCCTTTTGCCAAGTGGATGGACAAGAATGCCTAAGAACCTCCTCTAGCTATCTATGCTTTTCTCGTCTCAAACTCTATTCATGCTACATCACAAAATTTGATCAAGTCAGATTCGAACCACTCTGTGTGAGGAGCGCTCGGAGTCCCCGATTCGTCATAGATTTAAACTTCCGAAACCTCTTTATGATTCTCGGTCTGACCGATACCCTACTTTCGGTCCTACCGAGATCATTAAGTTGATCTAGGTTTTCGATCTCGGTGCAACCGATTTGAACCATTCGGTCACACCGAGTTGCAACAACTGTATACAGTTTTGCATCTCGGTGCCACCGAGTTGTTCCACTCGGTCACACCGACAGGGTCGGGCTATATATAGTCACGGGCAAAAATTTGGAAATTTCTCCGAACCCCTTCGCCCGCGCGATAGCCTGCTCTGCCAACTTGGTCTCCGGATTGTCTCCTCGCCGCCAGCCGCCTCCAGTCGCTGGTCTCCGTCACCGTCAACGGAAATTCAACCCTGCCGTTGCCGCCGTAGCGAGTCTCTGCCGAACTAGGGTATGGACTCGATCTTTGTGCTATTCCCCAATCCGATTCTTAGCACATTGTGATCATCATGATTCTTGCCACGTTTGTTAAACTTCTATCCAGTCAATGAACTCGTAGATTAGGTTTAATTCGAAAATTTTAGGGTTAGGTTTCCGCCGAAACCATCTCGGACCCACCGAGTTGAAAAACTCGGTCCCACCGATTTGGCTCATGCCATTGCACAAGTGAGACTCGGTCTGACTGAGAATTGCTTATCGGTGTGACCGATTTTGGAACTCTGTGAAACCCTAGCAGTCTCGGTGCCACCGAACTGTGACTCGGTCCAACCGAGTTCACTAGTTTAGGTTCCAAAACTGCTTCGGTATCACCGAGTTTGAAAATCAGTAGATCCGAGATGATTTCAGTGGGAAACTAAAACTAAGTTTTTGAATTATTCTTTTGCAAAAATCTCTGCATTTTGTGATGCTCATCCACTCTACCTCATCTATAAACTATTCATAGGGTCAACAGTCAGCTTGTTCATCATGTCAGATCAGAGTGACAGCTAGAATGTGTCAGAACAGCCAGTGTAGATGAGTGAGGGCACTAGTCCCTCAAGTTCTTCAGATGATGGCAGCAGGGGCACCCCTAGCAATCTGCCTAAAGCTGCCACAAGACAGAGAAAGAAGAGAACCTCAGACTCAGAAGATGAGGATTATGTGGCAGAAGAGGAAGCAACTTCCAAGAGAGTTGACCCAGCACAGAGCATAAAGCCAGGGATGAAAATCAAAAGGCCAGCAGGCAGGCAGCCTATGCCAAAGGCCAGAGCCTCAACTCAGATTCCTGAAAAGCCTACACCCATAGAGCCAGTTGCTGCTGAAGGGAAGAAGAGGAAGGAAAGGGTCAAGAAGACCGTAGCCAGAGTGCTTGGAAAGGCTTCCATCATGGAAGAAGAGGAAGAAGAAGAGGTTGCTCCACCAGCACCTAAGGCACCCAAGCTGATGGGTGATGCCATAAGATCAGGGGCAACTACTTCCAAGGCCAAACCAGCTCCAAAGCCAAAACCAAAGAGGAATGCAAGAAGCATCCCAGCTGCTGAGAAGAAGAAGGCCCTAGTGCCTGACACTGCAGAAGAAGAGGAAGAGCAAGTTCTGAGAAAACTCAAGCCCAAGATCCCAGACCACAATGATGCTCATCCTGTGGCTGAGGACATGAAGCTCAGGAGAGATTCAGGGCTGAGGAAGTGGAGAGAAGCAGATCCATATGCTTCAAGAAGAAGGACTGCTGTTGACTACAGGTTCCACACTAAGGAACAGCAGGACTTCTATGAGACAGTTTTGTTGGACAAGAAGCCCATAGTTTGTGACATGAGATGGGTTGATTGGGAGTACATCAAGGACAATGAAGAGCACTATCCTGGAGTGCAAGACAACTTCAATGTTTGTGGAGTAGCAGACTTTGTTGGGCAGAAGCTCACAAAGTGGAACGAGGAACTTATTATGCAATTCTACTCCACGGCACACTTCTATCCAGATGGTAGGATAACATGGATGTCTGAAGGTACGAGGTACCAATCTACAGTTGCTGAATGGGCTCAGCTGATCAATGCCCCAGAAGAGCAGGAAGATGACTTGGACATTTATGCCAAGAATAAGATGGACCACAACTCAATGTCAAACATGTACAAGGAGATTCCAAATGAAGCACTTGATACGTTCAAGTTTGGCTCAGTGCATTATCTTCTGTCAGGGCTGCCAACTATCAACTGGATCCTTAGGCACACCTTGTTGCCCAAGTCAGGTGATCACAAGATGATCAGAGACCATGCAATAAATTTGCTTCATATATTTGATGTGCCACAGAAGTTCAAGGTGATGAGCCTCATGGTAGAGACCATCAAGAGGACTGCAGCAGACCAGAAGAGGAGTTGTGGATATGCCCCACAGATTCAGGAGCTCATCAACTCAAAGATGGGCACAGGCATATACTTGTTGGACAAGGAACACTTGCCCATCCATCCAGATTTTGAAGATAATCAAGTTGTCATGAATGAGAATGAACCATCATCTGCACAAGCACAAGCAAAGAAGGAGAAGGCAAGGAAGGAGAAAGCTGCCAAGATGCCAACTCAAGAGGAGGCATCTGAGTATTTCTTGAAAACCAAACAAGAGCAGCTTGGTTACTTGATTGCATCCACACTGAGGATTGAGCAAGGACTAGCCACCCTCACTCAGAATCAGCAGAGCTTAGAGAGGATCATGGAACAAAAGTTCTATGACTTGGATGTCAAAGTAACAGAGATTCAGTCTGCAGTGGAACAACTTCAGGATGACATGCAGGAGAGGAGAGGCAAGACTACAACTGATGCATTTGCCAGAGTGCCAAGAGCTCAGAGATCACATGCAGTGCCAGTTGCTGACACCAGAGCCACCACTTCTGCACCAGCTACAGCTTCAGTTCCACCACCTCCAGCATCTACTTCAGCCTCAACTTCGACCACGTCTACAGAAGGCTTCGTCCTTGGAGTGCTCCGGACTCCACCACCACCTGAAGATCAAGCCTGAGTGTTGACTTAGCACTATGCATTTTCTAGGAACTTTTTGGTAACTTGTTGCCAAAGGGGGAGAAAAATGTATAGATCATAGGCTTCGAGAGAGAGTGTTGCTTTTATTCTCTCTTGTTTTATTTGGTGGTTTTTCGAACTTTGTTTGCTTTTGTGTGAGATACTATGTCATTGCTCGTGAGACATTGATGATCATGTGTTTGATCATAAGCTACACTTAATGTTTGCTTAATATTATCATCTTATCTATCTTATGTGATCATTCACTATTCTTGGTGATGAGTGCATGTATTTCATTCTTATGATTTTAAGCGCTCCACCAAGATGTATGTGACATGGAAGAGTAACCCATGACTCTAACTCTTTGTGCATTTGCAGTCCAAAGCAAATTTTAAATATGCACAAATTTAGGGGGAGCTCTTACTTGTCACATACTTCTCAAAGCGACGATATATTTCATGCTTATTATCATTTGTCGAAGCTTTGATCTATATGTTGTCATCAATTACCAAAAAGGGGGAGATTGAAAGTGCAACTATCCCTAGGTGGTTTTGGTAATTCATAACAACATATAGCTCATTGAGCTAATGCTATTCCAAGATGACTATTTCAGGAAAGCTCAATGATTGGCATGGCATGGATGTGAAAGTGGAACCCTCAAAATGCTAAGGACAAAGGATTGGCTCAAGCTCAAAAGCTCAAGACTCTTCATTTTATATTTTAGTGATCCAAGATCACATTGAGTCTTTAGGAAAAGCCAATACTACCAAGGAGGGATGAGGTGTTGCTTAATGAGCCTCTTGCTTCATGTGCTTAGTGATATGCTCCAAAACCCTCAACTACTTTCCCATATCCACATATGACCTAAACCCTATGCCAAACTCGGTCCTACCGATTCTTTCTATCCGGCACCACCGAGTTTCACTTGTCATAAGACACTGCCAAACCCTAGCAATTCGGTTCTACCGATAGGGATCTCGGTCTCACCGAGATGGGATTGCAAACTATCTGTTTCCCTTTCGTAACTTTTCGGTCTCACCGAAAGAGCGAATTGGTCCCACCGAGATTGCAATGTAAATTCAGTGTTTCCTTTTTGTAACTTTTCGGTCTCACCGAAAGAGCAAATCGGTCCCACCGAGTTTGCCTGACCAACTCTCTGGTTAGCTTATTACCAAAATCGGTCTCACCGAGTTTGTGTAATCGGTCTCACCGAGATTACGTTATGCCCAAACCTAACCATATCGGTCCTACCGAGTTGCATGTCAGTCCCATCGAAAATCTCTAACGGTCACTAGGTTTACCTTTTCGGTCCGACCGAGTTTGTTGATTCGGTCCCACCGAGATTGGAAAACTGTGTGTAACGGTTGGATTTTGTGTGGAGGCTATATATACCCCTACACCTCCTCTTCATTCGTGGAGAGAGCCATCAGAACACATACACAATTCCAACTCATATGTTCTGAGAGAGAACCACCTACTCATGTGTTGAGACCAAGATATTCCATTCCTACCATATGAATCTTGATCTCTAGCCTTCCCCAAGTTGCTTTCCACTCAAATCTTCTTTCCACAAAATCCAAATCCTGTGAGAGAGAGTTGAGTGTTGGGGAGACTATCATTTGAAGCACAAGAGCAAGGAGTTCATTACCTACACACCATTTGTTACTTCTTGGAGAGTGGTGTCTCCTAGATTGGCTAGGTGTTACTTGGGAGCCTCCGACAAGATTGTGGAGTTGAGCCAAGGAGTTTGTAAGGGCAAGGAGATCGCCTACTTCGTGAAGATCTACCGCTAGTGAGGCAAGTCCTTCGTGGGCGATGGCCATGGTGGGATAGACAAGGTTGCTTCTTCATGGACCCTTCATGGGTGGTTGCTTCTTCGTTGACCCTTCGTGGGTGGAGCCCTCCGTGGACTCGCGCAACCGTTACCCAGTGGGTTGAAGTCTCCATCAACGTAGATGTAGGATAGCACCACCTATTCGAACCACGGGAAAAACATCCGTGTCTCCAATTGCGTTTGAATTCTCCAAACCCTTCCCTTTACATTCTTGCAAGTTGCATGCTTTCCTTTCCGCTGCCAATATACTCTTTGCATGCTTGCTTGAATTGTGTGATGATTGCTTGACTTGTCCTACAATAGCTAAAATTTGCCAAGAACTAAAATTGGGAAAAGGTTAAGTTTTTATTTGGTCAAGTAGTCTAATCACCCCCCCTCTAGACATACTTTCGATCCTACAGACGCCATCATCAACAGTGGGCCATCAAGCACCGGCACCAACCCCATCCAGATCAGAGTCGGTGGCGGCCTGACGAGCCCGCCCTGCTCCAGGAGCGGCGCCGGCTCGGGGGCTCGTAGTTGTCGTCGCTCGTCTTCGGAGTCGCAAAGAGCTCGCTGGAGTCGCTGGAACCTCCGACGCCTCCACCACCTGAGGAGCCGCCAAGGGAGCGGTCGGCGGGCCTAGTCCTCACTGCAGCAGGGTCCCGGCCACCTCACCCGAGGCAGCACTCCAGCCGGCGCCCGTTCGCATCAAAGACCTTGAAGAACATCACCGAAGCACCGTCATACTCCAAGTGGATCGCGAAGGCGCCTCTTGTCCTGCAAACCCGGGCGATTCCGCTCCAGCCTTGAGTCATGAAGACCTCGCCCGGGGCAATGACCGCGACCTCTGCCTCGGTCGCGAGGGTGCTGCAGCCAGCGTGCTGCAGCCAAAGCTCCAGGGGCTCCCCCTGCGAGACGATGGAGGCGAAGAAGGGAGGAAGGCGAATCCAAGACTGAGGAGGCATGGCGACGTGGAGCACGAGCTCTCGGGAGGAGCCCTCGGTGTGGACCCCAGGGGGGATGACCCACACCTTCGTGACCCGTCGGCGCCGATGGCAGCGCCGCTCGTGGCGATCAACATCAGCTCCTTTAGGGCCCTCGATGTGGGCATACAAGGGAAGCGGGAACCCCAGCGATGCCCGCTCGCACCAAGGCCTCGGCACCACCTGATGGGCCCCCTCGTCCGGGCCACGGGGGACGAGCCGTTTCTTCGGCGGGAGCAGGTCAGGTTCCTCTCAGGGAGCCTTTCCCTTCTCTGCCGTCGAGAACCGGCGGATCGGAGCCATCGCAGCAAGACGGAGCAAGGAGCAGGAAGAAGGAGAAGCAAGGGGGGATGAACTGGAAGGGCGCGCACCATTCCGTACTTATGGCCGGCGAAGGCCAACCATTGACCTCCACGATCGCAGGTAATCATGACCCGCTTTGCATGCAGGGACTTGTCGTGCAGTTGCTGAGGCGCCATGGGGAAGTGGAGACGCCCCGTCCAATCAACCGCCACGCGGCGCCCAAGGCCGCAGGCTATTAGGGCCCGCGGCGCTTCGCTCTTGCCCTTCCGCCTCCCTGCACAGCCAAGTCCGGGCACGCCTTGGGCCCGGGGGCTACTGTCGGCGTTCTGGGAACGGGGGTCCCCAGACTTGCCTGCCTGCGGCCTGCGGCGTGGCTCAAAGGGGGGCCCAGCATGGCCCATCTTCACCAACACAGACCCAAGACCCTCGCGAGGGGCCAAGCCTCACGGGGCGGACGACGCGGAGCTTCCTCAGGCACGACCTCATCAGGCTGGCTCGCGAGGAGGCGGGGAGATCAAGGCGGGGTACCTCACGAGGTGCCCGTGACGCAAGCCATGACGACCAAAGGCGTCAGGCGGGTGCCAGCCCGCGTAGCGTCCTCCTTTCCTCTTTGGTGCAAAGGGAGCAAGCGCAGCCGCGGAGTATCGAGGCATCAGGCAAAGGTTGCCATTTCGGTGCAACAAGACCAAGACCAGGAGGACTGCAAGATGGAGGTCATTGTGGAGCCCAAGACGGCGTCACCACCAGAGCTTTGTGCAGGCGAAGACTACTTTTGTCAGGATAGCTGGTACTAGCTGCCCCCCTTCAAATTAGCCCGCCATTGTTGGCTCCCTTCCCGCTCGATATTTGGGAAGAGGACCAGGGCCTCTATAAATAGGACCAGCCACCTACAGAACAGGGGCAGAGAGAGGGACGAGGGAAGAGAAAAAGGATGAGAGAAGTAAAAGAGAGAGAGAGAGAGAAGGGTGACTGAACTCCTCCCAGCAGTTCATCGCCCCAGCCAAGAGCAGACCCTCGCGAGGCTGTTCTTCCTTGTATTGTTCATCATCATCAGCCCAAGAGGCAATCCACCACACACCACACTGGAGTAGGGTATTACACCACAACGGTGGCCCGAACCAGTATAAACCCTATGTCATTCGTGTTGTTCTTTCCATTGCTTAGATCTTAGCGAGGCGGAGGGGTGCAGGTAGGTAGGAGGCGAAATCTCCGCATGCACCCCAGTGTTCGAACCTCAAGGGTCTGCCGGAACCCGAAATCCGACAAGCATTTTGAGGGGTCCACATTTCTAATCCATGCCATGCCAATCATTGAGCTTTCCTGAAATATTTATCTTGAGATAGTATTAGCTCAATGAGCTATATGTTGTTAGGAATTACCAAAACCACCCAGGGATAGTTGCACTTTCAAGGTTAAAACAACAAACTTGATAAATCACCATTGTGGTTTTTGATGCGTAGGTAAGAACGGTTGTTGCTAGAAGCCCGTAGCAGCCACGTAAAACTTGCAACAACAATGTAGAGGACGTCTAACTTGTTTTTGCAGGGCATGTTGTGATGTGATATGGTCAAGACATGATGTGATATACGTTATTGTATAAGATGATCATGTTTTGTAAAAGTTACTGGCAACTGGCAGGAGCCTTATGGTTGTCTCTTTATTGTATGAAATGCATACGCCATGTAATTGCTTTAATTTATCACTATGCATTAGCGATAGTTGTAGAAGCAATAGTTGGCGAGACGACCATGATGCTACGATGGAGATCAAGGTGTCAAGCCAGTGACGATGGAGATCATGACAGTGCTTTGGAGATGGAGATCAAAGGCACAAGATGATGATGGCCATATCATGTCACGTATTTTGATTGCATGTGATGTTTATATTTTATGCATCTTATTTTTCTTAGTACGGCAATAGCATTATAAGATGATCCCTCACTAAAATTTCAAGGTATAAGTGTTCTCCTTGAGTATGCACCATTGCGACAGTTCATCGTGCTGAGACACTACATGATGATCGGGTGTGATAATCTCTACGTTCACATCACTACAAAAAATACACTTCTGTGATGATACGTGTGTGTCACAGTAGGTCAGGTTTTCTGTCATGCATGTACATCCATGATGATTTTATGACAGAATCAAGATAGTCATACCTGTGCTGTCGTAGAAGTGTTCCATGACATTACCAAAATTATCATCACGGAAGTGTCCACCTCCATGACGATAAATCACGCTTCATAGTAGTGCTTTCGTCAAGGGTGACCGACACATGGCATCAACCGTAATGGCTCGCCATTAAGCTATCAGGTCCGGTTTTGGATCCGATAACCCGTTAACAGCCCGGACCAATGGGGATTTTCCACATGTAAAATTCTCATTGGCCAACGGAACCACGTGTCAGCTCCCCGTTGGGACAGATGTCATCCACTCATTGGACAGGAGGCGCCTATGATACATTGACACGTGGCTGGCCCAATAGAGGCCCATTCCGGTGAAAAGGCCGGCCCAGATAAAGGCCCACCATGTTTTTTCACACACTAGTGGGCTGGCCCGTTAACAGCCTGCCATGTTTTGGGTCAAATTGAGGCCCATATGAGATCAGGCCCGTTCACAGCCTGCCTAGTTTTGGGCCAAATTACGGCCCATATCAAAACAGGCCCGTTAATAGGCCATTGTACCTTTAGGCCCATTCTAAGACAGGTTTGCATTTCAGCCTATTAAATGCCCATTTACCAGTTCGGCCCGATAATAGTTTTGGCCTGTTAGCGGCCCGTGGAGTATCTAGGACATTGTCGGCCTAGTTTAACTTTTGGCCATTTAACGGCCCACGCAGCAACTGGGCTATTTCTTGTCCGAAGTAACTTTAGGCCTCTTAATGGCCCGTAGTCTTCATGGATAAATTTCAGCCCAACTAGCCTATCGGCCTGTTAATGGCCAGTGTAACAGTTGGGCCTAATTACAACTCACGTTGAATCCGACCTGCTTACAGCCCATCTAATAATGACCCGTGATACTTTTGGGCCTATGGCCCGCATGGATACCAGCTTGCTTAAAGCCCATAATTTTATTGGGCCAAACGAGCCCGAGATATATTTTGGCCTGTTAACTACTCGTCCTATTTGGGCCAAACATGGGCCTTAGGCAGTTTCGTCCTGTATTGGCCCGTGGATTTTTCGGCTCAACACTAGCCCAATCTAGATTTTAGCCTGTTAAAAGCCCATTGTGTTCTCTGGCCCAGCTGGCCAGAACTTTACTCGGCCTGTTAAAGGCGGGAAACAACCATAAGGTTTAAACCTGCTAATGGCCCAAGATGATTATAGGCCCACGTTTTGGCCCATATGAGTAACGTGCCGCCCTGAGGACCGAAAACACTGAGATCCACTGAACCTTCCGGTCTAAATTACAACATACCAACCAAGAATAAACCTAGACTATACAACAAAGAAATTACAACATATTACATCCCCTTGGCATCAAAGTTCACCGCCAGTGATAATAAAGGGCAACCAGACAACAGATTACATAAAATGGGCAGGTCGCCACCAGTGGAAGTTAACAGTCAGACAAAATAATAGACAGAACCGACAGCACTTCAACACAGTGCAAGAAAGGTTAGCCCGGCCCAGCAGCTGCAGCGCAAGCAACTTAGCAACCTGATGAGACTGCGCTCCTTTGGCGCTCATATCCACCAACTTAAGCTGCATATCATCAATAAACGTCTTTTACTTACGGTTAATCTTGCATAGATATTGGAGTTCCAGTTGTATTTGAGCGGAAGCATGTATTTCTGATTGAATTTCAGACTGAAGAAGTCGAACATATTCAGGCGACGACTTCATCGAGCTTGTGTCACTGAGTAAGTTTGACACTACATCAAGATGTGACTTCGTGGTTGTATCCCTACCCTCAATATGTTTTGTCTTCTCCTCTGGAATATGTGTTAGAGGGACAAACAATGGGTTCGTCTCACTATCATTGTGGCAGTTCTTCCTAGCAACAGTGTTGTCACCCAGAAAGAGAAACAAGTAGGTAGATAACAGGTTTTGCACGTATAAGCATCAGCGCTGTCAATTCATCTCATTTCTTTGTCAAAAATAAAGAGACACGGTTTAAAATAACATTAACATAATAGGCATTGTTCATAGTTAAGACGGCAGGAAATGGCATTGTGCAGGAGTGGCCAGCTTCACCAGACCACTGGATTACAGATCAAGAACACAAGCATAGATGTAGTTCTAAACAACGTATAAGCATGAATGGTGAGTGTACTGTCAATTTATACCATTTCAGATTGGTAAATAAAGAGACACGATTTAAATACCATTAATATAATATGGCATTGTTCATAGTTGAGACATAGCAGGATATGCCATTGTGCTGTTGTTGGTAGTCTCACCACACCACTGGATTACAGATCAAGAACACAAGCATACACATAGTGCTAAAGAAGATAACTTGCTATGTTTAGTTTAATTTACATGGTACGAATAAGGAACTAGATTGTACAATTAAAGACTAAAATTGAGAACGACAAACTTATGTTTATGTACTTCTACTTTATAAACTTTGAACAAGCAATTTGATGCAGATGACAAAAATAAACAGCATTTGCACTCATAGCTATCCAAATATAAACAACAAAGTTTGAAGGCTTGAGGAGGACAAACTTACATTAGTAGTGAAGACATGCTCTATAAAGGCCTTGTCCATATTGATGGGGGAGGGGGAAATTCAAGAAGTTTACCTCACACTCTTCTTCAAGAGTATTGCCTTTATTCTACATTTTGTTAAGAGTAAATATAGATGTGAAAATATAGGAAGAAATGGCGATTACTTAACTTAAGATGCAGAGTACAAATATTAATAGAACATACAGGTAGAAGGCACTGACAAGAGCAATGCAGAGCTAAACTTCTTCAGTAACATTGGTTTTATTCAATATTTTGGCAAGAGTAAATGTAGATCTAATGTGTAGAAAAATGGAGGACAAGGGAAAATAAGATGCAAAGTCTACATGAAGAACTATCTGACAAATATAAGGACAACAGATACTTACAAGAACAATGCAGAACTAAATTTCTTCATAGGCATTGGGTTTATTCTACATTAATTTAAGCATTAATATATATATATATATATATATATATATATATATATATATATATATATATGATAATTTGGAGCAAACAGTGGATAAGCAACTATAATGCACAATGATGTCACATAATCCACCAGGTATGAATGTAAGGACAATGATAGGACAATAGGTACTCACAAGAGTAAAGCAGCGACCAACATAGTTGCGATATCCTAGGTTTTGCGGCACTCGTTCTATCGCCAATATACGTCAGGTGCTTTGTGATTTCTCTGGTAGCACCACCTTTTTCAAGGATTTTGCTTGTAATCCTTCAGTCTGCAATCACCCTCTTCCTTTTGGATGTATGAAACACAAGAACAACATTTGAATGAAAAAACATGGTATGACGACAAATGGAATAGGTGTTGATAATGGATGGGCATGGCATCTTCACATATATCATGAGTAAACTAAGCAGATGGCGGTGCAACGAAGCAAAAGAAATGCAAGACACCTTATGCAAGATATGTGCAACCAATAAAACCTTGCCAAATTAGAACATGCACCTTATTGGGTGAACATGATAGGCCATCTGCCATTGACTCCTTGAGCTTAGAATAGTCATTAGGATCATATTCTGAATACGAATCTATAGGCCGGGAGCATGTTGGTTTCATTGCATCCACAATGGACCTCAATCCCTTAATGCCAAGTTTGTTACCCATTGAACTATTCTGCAATATTCTTCTGATGTGCGCATTCTTATATTCATTGTGATTACGTACAATATCTATAAAGCATGAAAACACAAATAGTAGTGAGATTATCTTTGTAATGCAGAGGATATTGTAATATAATAGAGGCTCCCTGTAAACCCTTGTGTGCTATCACTGGATTCTGATGAGAGAGCCCATGTGTGCTATAATATGGTGAGTAGATTAATATAATCTGGCACAACTACACAAAAATAGGCTCCCTGTTGGGGGCCCCAGATGTAAGGATAGTTGGTAGATGATAGGTTCATAATATATCGTATAGAAAGTTTATTGCCAAACCATGATGACGAGAGCGCAGAGCCAGCAGGAAAATCGTAGTGTAGATAATAGGGGTACACCATAACCACCATAAATAAATCGGGAAAGCGGAACTGGCTAGAAAACATAGGGTTTTGCCGCTACTAAGATGCGGCCTATCGATCACCTACATGCCAGCTCTATTCATCTGAAGGCGCACAACTGTTACTATCAGTTTAGTCTATTAAAGACCGCGTGGCTCCCACCATTTCTGGGGTATTATGGCAGACCAACTCGAAGTGCGAAATCATTTAGCAGAACCGGCCCAATAGAGGTGTCGACTGTAGATGTCCCTGCCCCCCTTCCTGACAAGGAACATACCGTGCTTCCCATACAGAACACCGCATGGGCCGCCGGCTGAACCACCGATCCCACCGCCTGTGTTCCTCCGCCGCCACCACCCCCCAGCCCCGCCCCACCCGTGTCAAGTTTTCTTTGTTCGGCAAGGCCCCACCACCGCCCCCACAACCATCGTCCCCACCCGAGCCCCTTCCTTCCCACCGGTGAACTCCGTCGAGCTCTCAAAATTCAACTGACCCAATTTTGAAATTTAGTCTACTATCACTTAACTAGTGTGGAATATAAAAGGGGAAAACCACAAGCATTGCGAATATAGTGTTGAGCGTGCCATGATAGATCTGAATGTGCAAACCAGACAAAGGCAACTTCGCAACCAATGTTTGCTTTCAACTAACAAGTAAGTGATGGACAAGAAATCAGAGTAAAGCAGTGGCGATCTATTTTCTTGCTGCGATAAATAAGTTGAGAAGATACGAAAGAGTACCGCCCATGGTGCGGCGCCGTGTATGCATCTACTGAGAACTTGACGGTGCCATGGTAGCGATGGCTGTCGGCAGCATGGAAGCAGATCTAGGAGGGTAGACGGTGGCAGCGGGGCGCGGTGGACGAGACGGTCGTGGGAGCGGTGCCGACAAGGTGGACGACGGCGGGGATGAAGCGAGAGGATGAGATGCAAGGATCCCGGTCCGAAGCCATGGATGAGAGAGGTCGATCTCTTGTAACGGCGGACGGCGTTGGGGTATCAGCTCCAGCATGGTGGAGGAAGACGGTGATGGATGGGGTGGTGGACGGAGGAGGCTGGGGTGGAGAGGGTTTTTTGGTGCCCACGGAGTACGAATGGGGAAATGGAGGGAGAGAGGAAGAGGGAACCATGTCTTCAGGGCGCACTTGTCTCAAATGCGAGGAAATTTACAAACTTAGCCCTTGTTTAAAATTTCCGACATCACATCAATATTAGTCGGTTGGGGATAGGACGGTAATATCGCATACACCGAATATTTGCCGACGAGAGTTTGTTTTTGGCACCCACCGTGTATGAATCGGGGAGGGAGTCGATTTTGGTTGAGGAGACACTGTGTTTTGGTGCCCACCATGTATGAATCCGGGTGAGAGGCATTATGTCACGTTTGAGTGAAATTACAAACCTACCCCTATCGAAACCTATAGAAATCGAGCCGATAGGCTTTGCGTGGCAGGGATAGGAAGCAATTTCCATCTCGCAGATTTTGGTTTCAGGCGGTTACTGCGACTTTCCTCGCTTCATTCAAATTTTTGCAGAGCAAGAGTGCACGTTTACCGTGCCAACTCAATTCGACTCCAGTTTGTATTCTATTTTTGTTCGGGCAGGATCCATTTTTGATTGGAATAAAATTCTATATACATCATTTATATATATATACTTTCAAAAGCACAACACCCTTTATACATAAATATGGTTTACAAATGGCATGATCTCAGATTCATAAGGCTATATCCATCTTAATTTGGATTTTCAAATATTTGGAACCACTTTATGTTGAAATCCAATGTATGCATTCCTCGCTAACTGTCTCCAATTAATGTGTGTTTCATGCGGGTTTTTATTTTTTTACTTCTCAAACATGTATAATGTGTTTCACACATGCAACATATAGTGTAATCCCGTTTAGACATTAATTGCATATAAACCATGCATTGTCTATAATTAAAGAATATATGGATCACTAATATTGATAAACTATATAACATTACACGTGTCCCCAAATTCAAATGAATATGCATGATACACCAATTTGCGTTATGCTATTATCGATGTCGTGATCTCCAGTTTAAATATTTGAATCCCCTTTAATCCAGATATTCGTCTCATATAGCTATCACTCATGCTTATATAGGAGTATCTCTCTAGACCTATACACGTTCATCATCTCTTGGGTATCTCTCATGGTACCTGTATGTCGACAATGATCTTTTATCTTCGTAACACACTGACGGTACTCTCTCCCTCGACCTCCATCACTCTATCTCTCTCTAAGTATATCTCGCTCCCTGCTATGTGTCTCTAACTATGATTCTCCATGTGAAATCTCTTTCTCTCACACAAACACAAACTTCGTCTCCTGTGGTCTCATTTATCTCTACTATTCCCCTGTGTGACACTCGCACACACCCTCTCACACAGAGATGTCTTTCGCTCCTTAGGTATGAGAAGCTATGACTCTTCCTCTTAAATATCTATTTCTCACACACAAACACAAACTCTTTCTCCCAGGGTCTCAAATCTCTCCACCATTCTCTTGTATGTCGCTCACACACACTCTCTCTCCCTAGAGAATCTTGCATTCCCTCATATCTCTCTCTAGCTATCACTCTCGTTGTGAAATATCTTTCTCTCTCGCAGACACGAAACTCCGTCTCTCAGGATCTCATTTCTCTCCGATATTTGTTTGTATGTGAGTCATATGCACCCTTTCTTCATCTCTCTGACACCCACACACATAACTCAGCCTTCTGATCCACTCGACTCCTATCTCTAACGCACACTACCTAGCATCTTTATCTTTCTATTTATCTGTTTCTCCATCAACCTTCTTTCTTGCCCTCACTCTTGCTTCCTATCACGCACACTATGTATGTTTCTCTCTACATGCATTCAAGTGCCCTCTTTTTATCTTTCTCTCACACACACATAACTTCACCCTCTGAACCACCCGGCGGTCATCTCCAACACTCAAACTAGCTGATGTCCCTCTAGCTAGCATTTCCATCTCTGTATCTATCTGTAGTTTCTCCATCAAGATTTCTTTCTCGCACCCACTCTTGCTTCTATCACCCACACTATATATGTCTCTCCATACATGCATTTATAGGTTGATCTCTTTTGCACAATCGTTGTGTCTCACTCCTCTGCTCGCCATAGATGCATGCTCCAGCCCACACCACTATCTCTTAAAGACAAAAAGACATGCTCAATTGTCGGGCCTTCTTCCCTGCACTCTGACATGCATGCATATTGTCATACCGATCCGTCTCTCCCATGTCGTTGATCTTATGACTTATGTCTTCTTTCTTTTATCTTGATCATGCGCACACACACACACATCCACGTATACATGTATACCTCTCGCACATGCACGTTCAAGGTCTCTATGTCTCCATACGTAGTTAATTACCCTCAACCCTAATGCCACATCGAATCGTTCTCTTCTTGTGTGCACATAACTTCCCTCTGGATGGGTAAAACACACACTCACACTTAACAATCTCCTTCTAGCTACCCCTCTCACTCTTCCCCTATATCCCCGAAACTAATAAGACCATCCCTTCGTTTAATTCCCGCCTACATGCACCATCGATATATAGTAGTCTTCCTTGGTGTCTCTCGAACAAACACGTTTTCTCGATGTCGACTCCTCTTATGCGCACACAACTTCTCTTCCCTCTCTAGGGGCCTTTTCTCTCTCGCACCCCATCGTTGGTGGCCTCTGCCATACACATCACCTCTCTGTGATGAAGCCACACACACTTAAATTACATCTGCCACCGAGGACCCCACGTCACACACACACACGCACCCCCACCCCCCACACACGCACGCACCCACCCACCCCCACACATTAAGACTCCATCTCTCTCTCTCACACACACATGCACCCACCCACCCACCCACCCCAGACACACACGCACACACTAAGACTCATCTGACACACACATGCCCTAGGCGGAGCATTTGTTCCTACCACCCTTCGTCCAACCTTTCCCGTATGATAAACAATCACCTTAATTTACTTGTATAACATGGACAAATTCCACTTTACTTTAGTAGTTAGCAAACTTATCATCTCTACTCTTATAAAAAACCGAGTTGGTGATGATGGTGTGCCTGCCATCTTGTAATATAGACCGTCCAATATATATCTGACGAATATAAAGCAAACTATGATAATTTTACAAAAGATACCCGCACCTCTCTCCACAACCTCATTGCTGAGCAATTAAAAAAAGGAAGTCTCTGGAACAATCTAGCATGGTGGCTGCTGCCTCCTGCCGGTGCCGTCCATCCTCATGCCTTCGCCCAGTCCGACCACCAGTCACCACCATGCTCCACTCCTCCTCACCTTATCTCTCATCTTTCATTTTTTCGATGAAATTCTCGAGATACTAGTTTTCCGATAAAATTCTCGAGATATCATTAGTTTTTACACATGTGAGTACTCCTGCATGGGTCAATCACACAATGTGTTTTATAAAAAAATGCATATTGATGTTTCGTGCAATGCACGAGCATCTTGCTTGTAATTATATAGCGCAAACCACGAGCAGGAAGTGACATTTTTTTACACAACCATGTTAACATGGCCACATAAATCACTAGCTAAAGTGTAACACCATTATACTTATATCCCGATGCAAAAGGTTGAGTACATGTCCGAAGAGTAGAGTCACACACACGCACTCTGTCTCCCAGAATCTCTCTCACACACACCAGTTACGTGACGCCCACTTAAGCAGACATGTATGTTACAATTTGTGCACCCACGGGTACACGTGATGGTGCGCATTTATTTAAGCCGGACGGCGAACCCACATAGTAGCTGCATTCATTCCCCTCCCACCGCCTCTTCTCTGGTCGCCGTCGCCTGGTAGGCGGTAGCCATGGTCCGGCCAAAGGTAACGACATACGCAATACTCCCGCCGGAGCGGCGCTTTAATCTGGAAATTTTAGTGGTCATGCATGCTTCTTTTTGTGTTAGCACTCCTATATAAGGGTTGGCCTTGTTTCAAAAAAGTATAAGGGTTGACCGGTCGCTTCCCGCGGACGTGCACAGGTGGTGGAAGAGGAAGGAGAAGGGAAGCATGCTGTGGAGTAATGTTTTTTACCACAATTTCTTATGAAACTGAGTGCAATAATTGAGTAGTTTTGCAAACTACCAGTACTACACCTGAAATGGTTCAAAACTGAAAGTGCAATTATCCCTGGGTGGTTTTGGTAATTCCTAACAACATATAGCTCATTGAGCTAATACTATTTCAAGATAAATATTTCAGGAAAGCTCAATGATTGGCATGGCATGGATTAGAAAAGTGGACCCCTCAAAATGCCAAGGACAAAAGGATTGGCTCAAGATCAAAGCACAAGACTCTACATTTTTTATTTTAGTGATCCAAGATCACATTGAGTCGAGAGGAAAAGCCAATACTATTAAGAGGGGGTGAGGTGCTGCTTAATGAGGTTCTGGCTCAAAATGCTTGATATGCTCCAAAGTCCTCAACCACTTTCTCACATCCACATATGTCCCAAACAAAAAAGTCAAACTCGGCCCCACCAAAACTTTCTATCCGGCTCCACCGAGTTCTCTTAACATAGCCACTGCCAGAAACCCTAGTCTTTTAGGTCTCACCGATAAGGATCTCGGTCTCACCAAAATGGGATTGTAATCTCTCTGTTTCCCTTCGTAACATTTCGGTCCAACTGAGATGAGCAACCGGTCCCACCGAGATTGCAATGCAAACTCTCTATTTCCCTTTGTAACATTTCGGTCCAACCGAGATTAGTGAATCGGTCCCACCAAGTTCGCCTGACCAACTCTCTGGTTAGTCTATTACCAAAATCGGCCCCACCGAGTTTGTGTAATCGGTCTCACCGAGATGACGTTATGCCCTAACCCTAAAGAAATTGGTCCCACCGAGTTGACATGTCGGTCCCACCAAAAACCCTAACGGTCACATTATGAACCAAATCGATCCGACCGAGTTGTCTGAATCGGTCCCACAGAGTTTGGTAAATTTTGTGTAACAGTTAGATTTTGTGTGGAGGCTATATATACCCCTCCACCCACTCTTCATTCATGGAGAGAGCCACCAGAACATGCCTACACTTCCAACATACATTTTCTGAGAGAGAACCACCTACACTTGTGTTGAGGTCAAGATATTCCATTTCTACCACATAAATCTTGATCTCTAGCCTTCCCCAAGTTGCTTTCCACTCAAATCTTCTTTCCACCAAATCCAACCCTATGAGAGAGAGAGAGTTGAGTGTTAGGGAGACTATCATTTGAAGCACAAGAGCAAGGAGTTCATCATCAACACACCATTTGTTACCTCTTGGAGAGTGGTGTCTCCTAGAATGGCTAGGTGTCACTTGGGAGCCTCCGTCAAGATTGTGGAGTTGAACCAAGGAGTTTGTAAGGGCAAGGAGATCGCCTACTTCGTGAAGACCTACCCGAGTGAGGCAAGTCCTTCGTGGGCGATGACCATGGTGGGATAGACAAGGTTGCTTCTTCGTGGACCTTCATGGGTGGAGCCTTCCGTGGACTCGCGCAACCGTTACCCTTCATGGGTTGAAGTCTCCATCAACCTAGATGTACGATAGCACCACCTATCGGAACCACGCCAAAAATCTTCATGTCTACATTGCGTTTGCTCCCTCAAAATTCCTCCCTTTACCTTCATATGCAATTTTTTTACATTCCGCTGCTATACTCTTAGAATTGCATGTGTAGGTTGATTGCTTGCTTGTGCAAAGTTTCTAAAATCTGCCAAGAACTAAAATTGGGAAAAGGCCAGATTTTTATTTGGTCAAGTAGTCTAATCACCCCCCTCTAGACATACTTTCGATCCTACAAGTGGTATCCGAGCTTTGGTCTCCATTTGCTTTGGTTTCCATAGCTTTTGGTGGTCATAGCCTTGGTTTCACAACCTAGGAGAGTATGGCGTATAGCGAGGGAAATTACCACCATAGAGGTCCTTATTTTGATGGTACTAATTTTGCTAGTTGGAAGCATAAGATGAAAATGCATATTCTTGGACCTAACCTCGCCGTTTGGGCCATTGTGTGTATTGGCTTGCAAGGTGAATTGTTTGATGGGAGAGAACCGAACCGTGAAGCTACCGCAGAAGAGTTGAAGATGCTGCAATACAATGCTCAAGCTTGTGATATTCTCTTCAAGGATTGTGCCCCGAAGAATTCAACAAAATCAGTCGTCTTGAGAATGCAAAGGAAATTTGGGATACTTTGATTGATATGCACGAAGATACCGACTCCGTCAAGGAATCCAAATTGGATGTGCTTCAAAGTCAACTTGACAATTTCAAAATGAAGGATGGTGAAGGTGTCGCTGAAATGTACTCTAGACTTGCTCTCATCACAAATGAGATTGCCGGCTTAGGAAGTGAAGAGATGACCGATAGATTCATCATCAAGAAGATCCTAAGAGCCTTGGATGGAAAATATGATACCATGTGCACATTGATCCAAATGATGCCCAACTACAAAGATCTCAAGCCAACGGAAGTCATTGGAAGAATTGTTGCTCATGAGATGTCACTTAAGGATAAGGAAGAGCTTCACAACAAGTCAAGTGGTGCTTACAAAGCCTCATGTGATGCCCCACATCATCAAATGAGAAGCAAACCTTCAATGAAGAATTGAGCCTAATGGTGAAGAACTTCAACAAGTTCTACAAGAGTAGAAGCAAGGAAAGAAGTTCCAAGTCAAGGTCCAACAATGACAAAAGATCTTCTAGTCATGAGCGTAACTGCTACAATTGTGGAAGACCCGGACACTATTCCAATGAGTTTACGACTCCCTACAAAAGAAGAGAAGATTCTCCCAAGAGAAGAAGTAAGAGAAAAGAATCACCATCAAGAGAGAGGAGGAGTAGATATGATCGTTATGAACGAAGACCCTCTCGGAGAAGCAAAGATTCAGAGAGGAAGGACAAGTCATCAATGAGCTACACAAAATGAAGAGATCAAGCTCATGTTGGTGAATGGGTATCCGGCTCTGACTCCGACCATCACTCCGAAAGAAGTTATCACTCCAACTCCGAATATACTCAAGATGAAGGTGTTGCCGGACTAGCACTTGTGACAACCAACTCCTATGCCATATTTGACTAACCAAATGAAGGAATTGGAAGATGCTTCATGGCTAAAGGTCCAAAGGTAACACACCGCGAGTATGTTGATTTCAATAGTGATGAAGATGATTTGCTAGGAAATGATGATTTACTTGTTGACAACTCTAGTTATGATAACTATGATGAACTTTCTATTAATCATGCTAATCAAGATAAAACGAATGATGATGATTAGAAGGAGATTGAGCGTCTAACTAAAGAACTAAACACTCTTAAGTTAGCTCATGAAATTACCTTGAAAGATCATCGAGAACTTTTAAAGACTCATGAGAAGCTACGCTTTGAAAATCTCAACCTTGAGCAAGAGCATGAGTTCATAAAAGAAATCAATGATGATCTTCCCAAGAAAAGTTCTTCTTAAATTGCCAAGCATTTACTCTTGTCTACTTACATGCCACAGTTAAATCTAGCAACAAGAACAAGAAAGATTCTTCATCTAGTAGTAACAACAATCATGCTAAATCCAATGTTGTTGCCTCTAGTAGTTCTCTTGATTACACTAATGATTCACTTAGCCAAGTTACACTTGAGAAAGAAAATAGCTTATTGAAGGGAATTATCGAAAAAGATGTTTACAAGAGCCTTGCCAGAAGTAAGCAATTTGAGGAAATTGTACGCAAGCAAGGAAGGCACCGGAAGAATCAAGGTGTTGGTTTTGAATGAAAGTTCAATGCCAATGGAGTTGAGTGGGAAGAAGATCAATACCCCAAGACGAAGTTTGTTCCTCAACAAGAGAAGTATGATCCTACTTCTTTCAAAGGAACACAAGCTCAAGATGATCTTCCACCACAAGACCACAAGCAAAAAGGCAAGGACAAGCTTCAAGAGGAGATTGATGCATTTGAAGAAGCACCTAAGGCCTTGGTCAAGTGGGTTCCCAAGACTACATCAAGTTCTACTTAATCAAGTACGACTACAACTCCAAGGATTCCCATCAAGATGGTGTGGATCTCGAAGAAGTAGAAATAGAGAGTTCTTGAGGGTGACTCCGCCAACATACTTCACTCTTATCATTTTGGCGAGGACAAGTGCAAACAACTTCCATATCTTGCACTAGTTCAAGGAGTCACAAACCCTCTTGTTGGTAAGACAAGGGACAAGGTAACCTAATGCTTTTATGGACATCATCTTGTGTGTACATCACTCTATGTCTATGGATATCCTTGCTTGTTCCTTGTGGGACTAACCCGTGTATGTATTGAAAGTGCAACTCACTCCAATGGAATGCTCCGAATGATCTACATCAACATTGAGCATCCACATCTTCATTACCTACATGAAGTCATCATCGACAAAACCTAAGGTTAGTTCATCCCTCTTAGGGGGGATATCACATCTAGGGGGAGCTTTACTCTAAAAATTGAGCTAAAGCAACTCAAATGGTGTGAGCACAACAATGCTTTATGTAAAAGTGGTAACCCCACTTGTGCTTAAACAATGTGTATGACCTATGATCAAATGTTCTCATTTGACTCCTAAGTCAATATACTCATATATAGATGACCTAGTCATCGCCAATTGCTTGATAGATGCTAGAGTGTTTGTGCATGCTTTGTCACATATTTCATTTTCCATTTTAATTGCATGAGCATGTCGAATGCATATTTTTCTCATTCGAGGACATCCATTTGTTGCTTTGATTGTTTGGCTTTTTCTCTTTTGCCAAATGGATGGACAAGAATGCCTAAGAACTCCCTCTAGCTATCTATGCTTTCCTCGTCTCAAACTCTATTCATGCTACATCACAAAGTTTGATCAAGTTAGATTCAAACCACTCTGTGTGAGGAGCACTCGGAGTCCCCGATTCGTCATATACTTAAACTTCCAAAACCTCTTTGTGCATTTCGGTCTAACCGATTCATCCTTTTCGGTCCTACTGAGATCACTTAGTTGATCTAGGTTTTCAATCTTGGTACAATCGATTAGAACCTTTTGGTCACACCAAGTTCCAGTAACTGCTTGCAGTTTTGCATCTCGGTGCCACCAAGTTGTTCCACTCGGTCACACTGACAGGGTCAGGTTATATATACTAACGGGTCAAATTTTGGAAAATTTTCTGAAAGCCTTCTCCCGCGCGTAACCTGCTCTACCTCTTCGGGTCTTCGGATCATCCTGTCACCGCCAGTGACCTCCCACTGCTGGTCTCAGCCGCCGTCAATGGCAATCTACTCAGCCGTGGCCGCCGTAGAGAACACTCGCTGCTCTAGGGTAAGTGTTCAACCCCTTGTGCTGTCTTTTTCACTCCGATTCCTAGCACAAGGACAATGCCATGTTTCTTGCCACAATTGAGATTGATCCATCCAGCTAAAACTTCCTTAGGTATAGATTGATTCGAAAATTTTAGGGTTAGCTCTCCGCAGAACTCATCTCGGACCGACCGAACTGTAGAAATCAGTCTCACCGATTCGGCTTAGGCCATTGCACATGCGCTTTTCAGTCTGACCGAAACATGCAAATCAGTGTGACCGAGTTCAAGATTCTGTGAAACCCTAGCAATCTCGGTGCCACTGAACTGTGACTCGGCCCAACCAAGTTCAGTAGTTTAGGTTCCAAGTGTTGCTTCGGTATCATCGAGTTTGTCAATTCGGTAGCTCCGAGATCACTTCTGTAGAGAACTAAAACTAAGCTTTTTGACTCAATTGTTTTGCAAAACCTATGTACTTTGTGATTCTCATCTACTCTACCTCATCTACAACCTATTCACAGGGTCTGCTGATAGTTTGGCTGGAGATGTCTGATCAAAGTGACAGTCGGAACAAGTCTAAAGAGCAAGTTCAGATGAGTGAGGGCACTAGTCCCTCCAGCAGCTATGATGAGGGCAGCAGGAGCACACCTAGCAACTTGCCAAAGGCAGCTACCAGGACAAGGAAGAAGAAAACCTCAGATTGTGAGGATGAGGATTATGTGGCTGTTGAGGATGAAGCCACTTCAAGGAAAAAGGTGCTGAAAAAGGAGTATGGCATAGCTGCTGCAAGTAAGCCTGGAATGAAGACAAAGGCTCCAGCAAGAAGAGTTCCAATGTCAAAAGCCAGAGCATCCACTCAAGAAACAATGGAGTTCACTCTTGAACCCTGTCGGTGTCAAAACCGGCGGATCTCGGGTAGGGGGTCCCGAACTGTGCGTCTAGGCGGATGGTAACAGGAGACAAGGGACACGATGTTTTTACCCAGGTTCGGGCCCTCTCGATGGAGGTAAAACCCTACTCCTGCTTGATTAATATTGATGATATGGGTAGATCTACCACGAGATCAAGGAGGCTAAACCCTAGAAGCTAGCCTATGGTATGATTGTTGTATGATGAAGTTGTCCTACGGACTAGAACCCTCCGGTTTATATAGGCACCAGATAGGGTTAGGGTTACACAGAGTCGGTTACAATGGTAGGAGATCTTGAATATCCGCATCACCAAGCTTGCCTTCGACGCCAAGGAAAATCCCATCCGGATACGGGATGAAGTCTTCAATCTTGTATCTTCATAGTCCTGGAGTCCGGCTGAAGATATAGTCCAGCTACCCGAACACCCCCTAATCCAGGACTCCCTCAGTAGCCCCTGAACCAGGCTTCAATGACGACGAGTCCGGCGCGCAGATTGTCTTCGGCATTGCAAGGCGGGTTCCTCCTCCAAGTCCTTCAAGAAGATTTTAAACAGCAAGGATAGTGTCTGGTTCTGCAAAATAAGTTTCCACATATTTCCATAGAGAGAATAATATCAACACAAATCTAATCTGCTGACGTATTCCGCAGTGTGACATCACACTACGGCCAAGTCCTTTACTCGAATTGTTTTTACTTTTCGACCTCAGCACGTTTAGCGAGGCGGTTTCCTTGGCACGTCTTGTCAAAGCAGAGATCGTGTCTCCCTTTTTACGGGATTCTCATCAATACGGATGTGGGAAACCCAACTGCGCCATTTATCACGGCGCTTGGGAGGCAAGCAAGTTTTACTAGGCTGGTGGGGACGCACAACCGCATCCGCCCATATAAGGGGATAAGGATCCACCTTTTTACCTACGCCTTCTTCCTCCTTTGCCTATCCATTTCCTGCGCACTCGAGCTCCAGCGCCCAAGCCCGCACTTCCTACCTCAACCTCCTCCAACAATGTCCGGAGCAGGAGGCAAGTGGATGGTCTCCTCCGTCACGGAGGGCCATGTCAAAAAGCTAAGGAAGGCCGAATACTTGTCCAAGGACATCGCGCACTGGCTTCCCGAGGAAGGGCAACTTCTCCCCACCCCAAGGCCCCATGAGAGGGTAGTATTCCTTCCCCACTTCCTCCATGGACTGGGTTTCCCACTCCACCCATTTGTCCGGGGGCTCATGTTCTACTATGGCCTGGATTTCCACGATCTGGCCCCGAACTTCGTCCTCAACATCTCGACGTTTATCATCGTGTGCGAGGCTTTCCTCCGCATCCGCCCCCATTTCGGCCTCTGGCTCAAGACTTTCAACGTCAAGCCCAGGGTGGTGCACGGCAGCCAGGCGGAGTGCGGAGGCGCCATGGCGGGCAAGATGGCCAATGTCCTATGGCTCGAGGGCTCCTTCATGGAGACCCTGAAGGGGTGGCAATCGTGGTGGTTTTACATCACCGAGCCGCGCGATCCAAAATGGATCACAGCCCCCGAGTTCCGATCCGGACCCCCCACACGGCTTATGTCCTGGAAAGAGATAGGCCTGTCGTGGGGCGACGAAAAAGAGGTGACCGGATTGCAGACATGCATCCAGTCCCTGGTGAACAAGCAGATCAAGCTTGTCAATGTAGTCCAGGTCATGCTCGTCCGCCGAATCCTCCCGTGTCAACAACGGGACTTTACTCTGTGGGAGTTCGACCCGGCACAGCACCAAACCCTTAACAGGCTCTTCGACACGACGTATGAAGACGTCTAGAAGGTGCTAACCAAAGGTGCCGAGGCTCCCGCATCCGCTTCCGAGGACCACGGATACAGCTCGCAGCGGCACGCTAGCGAGGTAAGCTATTTTCACCTTTTACACGATGTTATGTTTTCCATAGTTCGACTCTATGCGGGATCTAAACTCCCTCACCTTTGACAGGCTTGGCAGGCGCAGTCCGGATTGATTAACTGTCCGGCTCCCTTGCCTGAAGACCCAGCCCCTGCTCTCCTAGTGAAGCTGCTGGTTCCGGCGCCTTATGTGGTGCCGGAGAAGAAGGCCAAGAAGAAGAAGGCCAACGGGCCTCGAAAGAGTGCCCGTAATGTGGTGGTGTCGGACTCGTCGGATGACGAGTCCGAGACGCTCTCCTCCCGTGAGAACGAGGAGGAGGAAGAAGAAAACTCTCCCCCTCCAGCAGGGGGAGGAAAGAAAGGGAAGGCCGCCCCAATGGGGGAGACCGAAGGGTCCAGGAAGAGGAAGACCCCTCCGCCGAACTACTCCCCCGATGCCGAAGAGGACGAAGAGGAGTGTCCAGATAGGGCCAAGCGTCCGGCGAAATCGTAAGTATTCGGATATCAGAGTAACTCATGACGTTCCTTTGTCGCACAACTTTCCCTAATGTCGAACATAATTATGCAGCCCGCCCCGGGCCGAACTCAACGAGTCGTCGAGCGGCTCCCTGGATTCATCGGACGTGAACTCTGTTCCGCCCGCTGTCTCCCCCTGCACTGCGGATGACGCCGAAGTGGTGTTGCAACAAGCTCCAGGGCAGGAGGAGGTGGTCCTGGAGGAGCCGCAAGGCGACCTCCCGGACCCCAGGAGTAAAGGGGACAAGACCCCCCAGGGCTCCAAGTCCGGCTTTGTGCCGGACATCGCGCCAGAATCTTCAACAGTTCCGGACCGCGATAGGCGAACTCCTTCCAAGAGGAGCAAGCCTTCTGAGCCGGCGGCCTTCGTCCAACCGGAGGTGCCGGACAATCTGCTGGAGGTGCTTGACGGCGCCTCCATCAACGAGGAGCACCGTACTATTATGAGTACGGTGATCCAGAAGGTTCAGTCCGCCAAGAGCGGACTGAGTGAAGCTTGCGCTAGCCTTCTAATAGGCTTCGAGGTAAGTAAAAAATATGTAAGAAAATAACCGCATAGACAGTAGCCCCTAATGCTCTGTTTGGCGTTCAGAAAGAAAAGCCGAATAGAGGATCTATTAAATTTTGTAGGAGTCGAACAACAAAGAGTCAATATGCGTATGCAGGCTTCGCTGCTAGCCACCGCCGCACTGACTGCGGAGGTGGGTTCCCTGCAACAGGGACTCGAGCAGACCGAGCAAGAGCTCGGCCTTGCCAAGCGGCAGCTCGAGGAGAAAGAAGGTAAGAAATACCTTATAGAAAAAAGTGCCTATAAAAAGACGTGATTGCAAAAAATAACAGGATTGTACTGCTTATTATAGGGGCCACGACTGAGGTGGCGACCCTCAAGCAGGCGCTGTCCGAGGCCGAAAAGAAAGCAGCCGCGGAGCGCACCGAGCGAGAGAAACTTGGGGCCCAGGTCGGCGAGGTGCAGCAAGAGCTTCAGGCTCTCATGAAAAAACATGAGAGTTTGGAGCTTGAGTCAAAGACGCAAGCGTCCAAGCTCGCGGCGGCCCTTGAGACTGCCAAGTCTGCCAAGGCCGAAGCCCAAAAGGCCCTCCAAGAGTTGGAGGAGATGAAAAATATAGCAGCAGTTAAGGCATTCTTTATGCAAAGCAGAAATATAAAAGTAAACTACTTGTTACTTACCCGAATCCGGAGCTCTCCAGGGGCATTCGCAGATCTTCCCCGCAGCGTATCCGCCGCCGCCGCATTCTAGCGAGCTGAAGAGGGCAGCTCGACGGAGAAGGTGTTCTGGTCTCAGTATGTTGAGGCCGGACACCCTGTGCCCTTGAGCGACCAGCTGAAACAGCTGGTCGAGCTCCACAAGGCGGCCGAACAGGCCATGAAGGGCTTCATAGTTCGGCTGTGGCTCGGAGAGGCCCTGCCTGGGAGCTACTTCGGGCTGGTGCAGCGGCTGGTGGAGGCCTGTCCAAGGCTCGAGGTCATCAAGCGCTCCGTCTGCATCGAAGGTGCCCGTAGGGCCCTTGCCCGTGCAAAGGTGCATTGGGGTAAGCTGGACGGTGAGAAGCTTGTGAGGGACGGGCCACCGCCGGGGAAGGAGCATCGCAAGCCCGAGAACTACTATAAGGATGTTCTTGTGGGTGCCCGCCTTGTGGCGGATGAATGTACCAAGGATGTAATTTTTGAACGAACTCGCTCGTGTTTATCCTGTGCGCTGAAAACTTGTTCATATGCGCTAAGCAATGCTTGTTGAATTTAAAATATTACTTTCTGTGCGACCGTTTATCAAAAAATTGAGAGATGGCCAGTCGTCGGCTTCTGCCCCCATGCCACTAGTGCTGGGGTGTTCGGGATAAACCCGAGCGCTCTTTTTCCCATAGTTGGGTCCTTCGAGGGAGGCGCTCAGCACAACGAACCAGGAAATTGGACTATAATGCTTGAACACTCTCACTTAGCCATAGAACTCTATAATTTTAAATTTCAACGAAGCCCCTAGTTCAGAAGACCGAGTTCGGGGCGCTATCCACGCCTTGGCCGGACAAAGCTAGCTCCTCATTCGAAACGGCATAAGTCTTTAGGGACTCAAAAAACCTCTCGAATAGCGACCGGTCTCTCGCCTCATCATGACAAGTCAGTTTTAGCTTTCTCCACTGAGGTGCTTAACCCAGCTCAACTGGGGCACAATCGCAGTGGTTCTCCTAGTGCTACCTTAGCCGATATAGCGAAACGTAAGGCACCAAAACATAGGAGCCGGGCAAACCCAACTATTGACCCAAATCATGATTCAGAGCCGATGCATATAGTGCTATAAGTTCGGGGTGCCGCACTTGTGAAAGTGTACGGGCTTTTCACGCCATATTGAGGGGTACTGAAGCCCCTAGCGTGTTTGCCATACCATGGTGTACGGGTGCAACATGTCATTTAATAAACATATATATGAAAGGAGGATAATGCAAAAAATAGACAAAAAGCTATGCATTGTTTATAGAAAGGCTGCTATCAAAGCAGAACGATACAAGTAGTGCGATAAGCAAAAGATATTGGGCTATTTAACATGTCCGGGCCAGGAGCAGGCCGCGGAATTGTATGCCAAAACAGGTATACTGCTCGTAATAGAGACCACCTTGGAGTTCCATGATGCGTCATGGCTTGTCTGCTTCCCTGGATCTTGCATCGTTTGTGCGGCAGTTGAATTGCCGAACAGGTCGTCCGAAGTATGGAGTCCTGAAAGTAAGAGAAAATTAAAAAAAGAATTCGGCAGCCCCTAGTACGTTTTAAGCCGTATTTTGGGTTTGCCGTTATTGTGCCCCTTCCCCTACGCCCATGGTATTTCTAGAGCGTAGTTATGTACGCGAGGCACTGGTTTCGCTATGTTGCGAGGGCTGGGGTTGGGGCCGCATTGCTACGCCTGCTCAGAACGTGCCAGGCGGTCTTGTTGTAGGTTACTCCGGGCGCGCTTGGCAGTGTCTAGCTTTTTAATGGCTGGACTGGAGAATTGCCTAAGAAGGCTGCTTTGTACTTCCACTGCGAGGGCCGCCGTGTGCTCCTCTGTACGGAGGGAGCGTTCGGTGTTTCCATTGACCGTGATTACTCCTCGAGGGCCTGGCATCTTGAGCTTGAGATATGTGTAGTGCGGCACCGCATTGAACTTTGCAAATGTGGTTCGCCCGAGCAGGGCATGATAGCCACTGCGAAACGGGACTATATCGAAGATTAACTCTTCGCTTCGGAAATTGTCCGGAGACCCGAAGACCACTTCAAGTGTTACTGAGCCTGTACAGTTGGCCTCTACACCTGGTATAACGCCTTTAAAGGTCGTTTTTGTGGGCTTAATCCTCGAGGGATCTATGCCCATTTTCCGCACTGTATCCTGGTAAAGCAGGTTCAGGCTACTTCCGCCATCCATGAGGACTCTTGTGAGATGAAATCCATCGATAATTGGGTCAAGAACCAATGCGGCAAAGCCGCCGTGACGGATGCTAGTGCGGTGGTCCCTTCGATCAAAAGTGATCGGGCAGGAGGACCATGGGTTGAACTTTGGGGCGACTGGCTCCATCGCGTATACGTCCCGTAGCGCATGCTTCCGCTCTCTCTTGGGAATGTGGGTTGCGTATATCATGTTCACCGTCCGCACTTGTGGGGGAAAACCCTTCTGTCCACTATTGTTCGGCGGCCTGGGCTCCTCCTCGTCATCGCTATGCGGCCCCTTGTCTTTATTTTCAGCTCTTAGCTTGCCTGCCCGCTTGAACTCCCAACAATCCCTGTTGGTGTGATTGGCTGGCCTTTCGGGGGTGCCGTGTATCTGGCACAAGCGGTCGAGTATTCGGTCCAAACTGGACGGGCCCTGAGTATTCTTTTTGAATGTCTTTTTTCGCTGACCGGATTTATAGCCTCTGAATCCGGCATTAACTGTCGTGTCTTTGTTGCTGTCGCTGCTAACGCGGCGCTTTTGCTTATTCCGACGTGTCCTGCCACTTTTGTCCTTGGTATCCGAATTACCAGGGTTCTTTGCTAAGTTGTTACTGCGAGCTAGCCAGCTGTCTTCTCCCGCGCAAAAGCGGTTCATGAGTGTCGTGAGGGCTACCATGGACTTCGGCTTTTCCTGTCCCAGGTGCCGGGCAAGCCACTCGTCGCGGATATTAGGCTTGAAGGCTGCTAGGGCCTCTGCGTCCGGACAGTCGACTATTTGGTTTTTCTATGTTAGGAACCGTGTCCAGAATTGCCTGGCCGATTCCTCTGGCTGCTGAATTATGTGGCTTAAGTCATCGGCATCCGGTGGTCGCACATAAGTTCCCTGGAAGTCGTCGAGGAATGCGGCTTCCAGGTCCTCCCAAGAACTGATTGAGTCTGCTGGCAAGCTGTAAGCCAATGCCGGGCCGGTCCCTTAAGTTTGAGCGGGAGGTATTTGATGGCGTGTAGATCATCGCCGCGGGCCATGTGGATATGGAGGAGATAATCCTCAATCCATACCACAGGATCTGTTCTTCCATCATATGATTCGATGTTTACGGGTTTGAAACCCTCTGGGATTTTATGATCCATTACTTCGTCTGTGAAGCATAATGGGTGTGCGGCGCCTCTATACTGGGCTATATCACGACGCAGCTCGAAGGAGCTATGTCTGTTGTGTTCGGCCCGGCCGGATTTGTTGTATCCGAAATGAAGATCACCGTCACGTGCCGTGGGGCGCCTGCGTGATCCATAGATCGATCTTGTTTGTCTTGCCTTGTCCTCCAGTACGTCTCGCAGGTCTGGCGCATTTTCTCGTGCCTTGGTTGAACGGCGCCGGGGCATGGCTTGGGTGGAGGGCCGAGAGGCCTCCCTGTCGCGGCCGTGAGGTGGCCGGTCGGCCATGTCGTGCGCTGGTGATGTAGGTGCTTCCTCCTCTGATCGGGGTAGCGGCCTGCGCTTTGGGTAACTCTTGGAGGGGCGTTCGAGTTCATACTCTTCGGCTGCAAGGACTTCAGTCCATCTGTTTGCTAGCAAATATTGATCAGCTCTAAGCTGTTGCTGCTTTTTCTTGAGGCTGCTTGCCGTGGCTAAAAGCCTGCGTTTGAAACGCTCTTGTTCGGCGGGGTCCGATGGTACGACGAATTCGTCGTCGTCGAGGCTTGCCTCGTTCTCGGAGGGAGGCATATAGTTATCATCCTCAACCTCTCGGTCTGCCGCTCTCTCATGAGGGCTGGCTTCTCCATCTTCCTGTGCCGAATCTTGCTGTAGGGGGTGTTCTTCGGCTATTCGGGGTAGTATTGTCTCCTGTGCTGGAATCACCATTTTTGCTTTGGCGGGATTTAGAGCGGCGCCGCTGACGCTGGCGCTTTGGCTGTTTCTTGGAGGTGTCATCCTCCGCTGTTCCATTGCCATCTCCATCTTTTGGAGTATCCACCATGTATATATCATATGACGAGGTGGCCTTCCAGCGCCCTACAGGTGCTGGTTCCTGTTCGTCTCCTGCATCGTCGTCCATACCGTCGATGTCTTTGGAGTCGAAGTCAAGCATGTCGGTTAAATCGTCGACAGTGGCTACAAAGTGGGTGGTGGGTGGGCTTCGAATTTCTTCGTCGTCCGCATCCCATCCTTGCTGACCGTTGTCCGGCCATGCCTCTCCTGATAAAGAGAGAGACTTTAGTGAGTTCAGGATGTCGCCGAAGGGCGAGTGCTGAAAGATGTCTGCTGCGGTGAACTCCATTATCGGCGCCCAATCGGATTCGATCGGTAGGGGCGCGGGGGGTTCGGAGTCTGGAGAAGAATCCGTATCCTCGGAGTCAAGGGTCACGCAGAACGCGGGGCTGACATTCGGCTCGATCGCCTTTGAGATCGTAGCCCCTAAGGTGACGTCCAGCCGCTCATCCTCGATTGCCGCAATAGGCTCCGGATTAAGGGTAGGAACCGGTGCGCGTGCGGCCTCCAGGGCACTGTTCGGCGGCAGAGCAAGATCATGCCTCTCAAAACAGTGCGGTGCTCTTGGCTGTGGCTCGAATCTGTCGAAGATCAAATCCCCGCGGATGTCTGCCGTGTAGTTTAAGCTTCCAAACCTGACCTGATGGCCAGGGGCGTAGCTTTCGATCTACTCTAGGTGGCCAAGCGAGTTGGCCCGCAGTGCGAAGCCGCCGAAGACGAAGATCTGTCTGGCGGAGAAAAGTCTCACCCTGGACCGCATCGTCGTTGATGATCAAAGGAGCCATCGGGCCTAAAAGTGACGACACAGAGGAACTCTCAATGAAAGCACCAATGTCGGTGTCAAAACTGGCGGATCTCGGGTAGGGGGTCCCGAACTGTGCGTCTAGGCGGATGGTAACAGGAGACAAGGGACACGATGTTTTTACCCAGGTTCGGGCCCTCTCGATGGAGGTAAAATCCTACTCCTGCTTGATTAATATTGATGATATGGGTAGTACAAGAGTAGATCTACCACGAGATCAAGGAGGCTAAACCCTAGAAGCTAGCCTATGGTATGATTGTTGTATGATGAAGTTGTCCTACAGACTAGAACCCTCCGGTTTATATAGGCACCGGATAGGGTTAGGGTTACACAGAGTCGGTTACAATGGTAGGAGATCTTGAATATCCACATCGCCAAGCTTGCCTTCCATGCCAAGGAAAATCCCATCCGGATACGGGACAAAGTCTTCAATCTTGTATCTTCATAGTCCTGGAGTCCGGCTGAAGATATAGTCCGGCTACCCGAACACCCCCTAATCTAGGGCTCCCTCAAACCCAAAGAAAGAGGTGAAGGCAAGAAGAGGAAAGAAAGGGTCAAGAAGACCATTGCCAGAGTTATTGGCAAGCCATCAATGATGGGAGATGATGAAGCAGAGGAAGAGGATGCTGCTCCAGCACCCAAAGCTCAGAAGCTTATGGGAGATGCAATCAGATCAGGGGCTGCTCCATCTAAGGCCAAGTCTGCTCGCAAAGCTCCAGCTCAAAAGTCTACACCCAAGAGAAGCACCAGGAACATTCCAGCTGCAGAAAATAAGAAGGCCCCAGTGCCTGAGACTATTGATGAAGAAGATGATGAAGCCCAAGTGCTAAGGAAGCTCAAGCCCAAGATCCCTGACCACAATGATGCACATCCTGTTGTAGAAAATATGAAGACCAGGAAGGATTCAAGACTGAGATTGTGGAGACAGTCTGATCCATATGCTGTCAGGAGGAGAACTGCTGTGGACTACAGGTTCCACACAAAGGAACACCAAGACTTTTATGAGACTGTCCTGCTTGACAAGAAGCCCATTTTCCGTGACATGAGATGGGTTGACAGGGAGTACATCAAGGAGAATGAAGATCACTATCCAGGAGTATATGACAGCTTCAAAGCATGTGGAGTTGATACATTTGTTGCCCAGAAGCTCACCAAGTGGAATGATGAGCTCATCATGCAGTTTTACTCCACATCTCACTTCTATCCAGATGGAAGGATAGTTTGGATGTCTGAAGGTACTAGGTACCAATCCACTGTTGAAGAATGGGCCAAGCTGATAAATGCCCCCGAGGAACATGAAGATGACTTGGATGTTTATGCCGAGAAGAAGAAAGACCACAACACTATGGCACACATGTACAGAGAGATCCCAGATGATGCTTTAGAGACTCATAAGTTTGGATCTGTCCACTTCTTGTTGTCTGGTCTGCCTACCATCAACTGGATCCTAAGGCACACATTGCTACCCAAGTCAGGTGATCAGAAGATGATCAGAGGACATGCTATCAATTTGCTACATTTGTTTGATGTGCCTCAAAAGTTCAAAGTCATGAGTCTGATTATAGAGACAATCAAAAGGACATCAGCTGATCAGAAGAGAAGCTGTGGGTATGCCCCACAAATTCAGGAGATCATCAACTCCAAGATGGGCACATGCAAATATCTATTGGATAAGGAGCACCTGGCCATATACCCTGAATTTGAAGACAACACAGTTGTGATGGATGAAAATGAACCATCATAAGTTCAAGCACAGGAGAAGAAAGCCAAAGCTAAAGCTGAGAAAGCTGCAAGAATGCCAACTATTGAAGAGGCATCTCAAGTGTTCTTGAAATCCAATCAAGATCAACTTGGATATCTGATACAATCCACCTTGAGGATTGAGAAGGGCTTGGCCACCCTGACTCAAAACCAGGAGAGCTTGGAGAGGATCATTGAGCATAAATTCTATTATCTTGATGTCAAAGTAACTGAGATTCAGTCAGCAGTTGAGCGACTTCAGGAGGAAGTGGAGGATAAGAAGCGCAAGTCAACTACAGATGCTTTTGCTAGAGTGCCCCGAAGCCAGAGGTCTGCTGCAGTGCCAGTCACAGACACTAGAGCTACAACATCAGCTCCAGCAGCTACAACTCCAGTGCCACCTCCAGCAGCCACTCCACCAGCTCCGGTTACATCAACTGATGCCTTCATCCTTGGAGTTCTCTCTACACCACCTCCCGAAGATCAAGCCTAAGAGACGTTTAGCACTATGCACTTTTGAACTTTTTGGTGACTTGTTGCCAAAGGGGGAGAAAAATGTATAGATCATAGGCTTCGAGAGAGAGTGTTGCTTTTTATCTCTCTTGTTTTTGGTTTGGTTGAACTTCTTGATTGTGTGCTTGTCTGAGATACTTTATGTTCTTGTGAAATACTTGTTTGATCATATGCTACCCTTAATGCTTGTTGGATGATATTGTCTCTTATATCCTTATATGGTCATTCACTTGCTTGGTGATGAGTGCATGCTTTTAATTTCTATCATTTTGAGCGCTCCACCAAGATGTATGTGACATGGAAGAGTAACCCATTATCCTAATCGATTGTGCATTTGCATTCAAAAGCAAAATTTAAATAATGCACAAATTTAGGGGGAGCTCTTTCTTATCACATACTTCTCAAAGCGACGATGTTTTTCAATCTTATTATCATTTGTCAAAGCTTTGATCTATATGTTGTCATCAATTACCAAAAAGGGGGAGATTGAAAGTGCAACTATCCCTAGGTGGTTTTGGTAATTCCTAACAACATATAGCTCATTGAGCTAATGCTATTTCAAGATAAATATTTCAGGAAAGATGAATGATTGGCATGGCATGGATTAGAAAAGTGGACCCCTCAAAATTCGAAGGACAAAAGGATTGGCTCAAGCTCAAAGCACAAGACTCTACATTTTTAATTTTAGTGATCCAAGATCACATTGAGTCCATAGGAAAAGCCAATACTATTAAGAGGGGGTGAGGTGTTGCTTAATGAGGTTCTTGCTCAAAATGCTTAGTGATATGCTCCAAATCCCTCAACCACTTTCTCACATCCACATATGTCCCAAACCAAAAAGTCAAACTCGGCCCCACCGAAACTTTCTATCCGGAGCCACCGAGTTCTCTTGACATAGCCACTGCCAGAAACCCTAGTCTTTTCGGTGTCACAGATAGGGATCTCTGTCTCACCGAGATGGGTTTGTAATCTCTCTATTTCCCTTCATAACATTTTGGTCCAACCGAGATGAGCGATCGGTCCCACCAGATTGCAATGCAAACTCTCTCTTTCCCTTTGTAATGTTTAGGTCCAACCGAGATGAGCGAATCGGTCCCACCGAGTTCGCTTGAACAACTCTCTGGTTAGTCTATTACCAAAATCGGTCCCACCGAGTTTGCGTAATCGGTCTCACCGAGATACGTTATGCCCTAACCCTATAGAAATCGGTCCCACCGAGTTGACATGTCGGTCCCACCCAAAACCCTAACGGTCACATTATGAACCAAATCGGTCCGACCGAGTTCTCTGAATCGGTCCCACCGAGTTTGGTAAATTGTGTGTAACAGTTAGATTTTGTGGAGGCTATATATACCCCTCCACCCACTCTTCATTCATGGAGAGAGCCATCAGAACATGCCTACACTTCCAACATACATTTTCTAAGAGAGAACCACCTACACTTGTGTTGAGGTCAAGATATTCCATTCCTACCACATAAATCTTGATCTCTAGCCTTCCCCAAGTTGCTTTCCACTCAAATCTTCTTTCCACCAAATCCAATCCTATGAGAGAGAGTTGAGTGTTGGGGAGACTATCATTTTAAGCACAAGATCAAGGAGTTCATCATCAACACACCATTTGTTACCTCTTGGAGAGTGGTGTCTCCTAGATTGGCTAGGTGTCACTTGGGAGCCTCCGTCAAGATTGTGGAGTTGAACCAAGGAGTTTGTAAGGGCAAGGAGATCGCCTACTTCATGAAGATCTACCCGAGTGAGGCAAGTACTTCGTGGGCGATGGCCATGGTGGGATAGACAAGGTTGCTTCTTCGTGGGTGGAGCCCTCCGTGGACTCGTGCAACCGTTACCCTTCGTGGGTTGAAGTCTCCATCAACGTGGATGTACGATAGCACCACCTAAGCGCGATGAGTCTCCATCGTGGGGAGCCACACTAAGCGCGATGATATGGATCGTTCCATCGATGAAGAACATTTGGGACTGGAACTACAAGACGGACATGTACCCAGGAGTGGACGTACGAACCTGAGTAATGTAGCGCAGTAAGTGAAGTAGAAAGGCACAAATAGTATGAACATGCGTGGCATATAGGCATTTGTCTACTACGTACCACTAAATGTTGTACGTGCAATGCACGGTGATGTTATGGAGTACGTGCCTCAGTACTCTACTACTACTATATTAATTGGAGGCACATATTAGGTTTTATATTTGTTTACGTGTATGCCCCGAGACCTTCCAACTAGACGTGTCTTTCTCTTCGGGTCGCACTTTGTATCATTCATACCACTAGTACTACTACGTGTGGTCTCCGAACCAGATGTGGAAGAAGTGGAGATGCTCTACCACACTATTCATGTCCCACTCCTTTCGCTGACGTGTGGGACATCCAGCACGTGCCGTGTTAGGCACTCCTTCGTCGTAAGAGTTGAAACACTAGCATTTATCAGAAAGAAAATAAAATCAACACTGATACTATACCATGCGATTTCCTTTCTCCTTGATATCGAAAAGAATAGTACTTCCGTTCGCCAACATGTGGGACGTTGACCACATCTTGGTCCACTTGCCATGCACGCAGAACTCCAAGGGAGAGTCACCCCGGTCGTCGCACCACAATAACAATGACTAATGATCCATCAAATCACAGGCCCAACCTTTCCCACTATGAAGTTGCTCGGACGAAGGAACCATCATGACTTCGTTGAATTCTGCTTCTTGAAGAAAACTACTGTACCAGCAGTACTGCTAGCTATAGTAGTTACTCCAGCAGAGGCCTCCTTTCGTTCATAGGATAGGAATTTTATAGGAATATGAAAATCATAGGAAGTGAGATGACATGCATCTCAATTCCTATAGAGAAAGAGATGCCATTTGATGCATAGGATAGGAATTTTCCATTGAGTCTAGGGTAATGTACTGGTAAATTTCTATAAAAACTACAGTGGTAAATAGTAGTACCGGTACATGCTCGTACTCAGACACAGACACACACACTAACTACTACTAGTCCTACTACTTCTCACATGCTGGCGAGATGCCGTCGTTCTCCTTCCCGGCTTTGTCGGCGACACCCCACCGTGCTTGGATCGGTGCTGACCTCTCCGCAGAAGCGCATGCGTCCTCTTCTTTCTTGCGGTGGCGAACCTCTCTTTTCTTGAGTGCTTTCTAACTTCTCCGCTCCCTCTGTGCGGCTTTGGCCGCCTCTTGCTCTACCACCCATTCGGCCTTGGCAGCTTCAAATTCCGCCCACGTAGGTGTGAGGTCATGAGCGGCAATGAACTCGGCAGAACGGGATGCCATCGCTTCGCTACCATTTTGTGTGCGGTCGTGGGCGGCGAGGAACTCGGAGCGGCGGGATGCCATCGCTTCCTTGTCGGTTAGTGTGCAGAGCGGTGGCATGAACGCCGCTTGGTGAGAGCTCTCGGGTGGAGTGGCCGGACAACCGTATAGTGCATTGGTTTGTCAAGAGCTCAAGGATAGAAGACAAAGGAATTTTGGATTCCCCTTCAATCTTGGTCATTTATTACCGAGCAAAATGCATTGGAGGTCATCGAACTTGTGTTGATAGCTCACTTTGATCATTATATTATACGTGATGCACACATTAGCGCACATCGTCCATAGAGGCAAGTAGCATGTACGCATGCAGACACTCACGCTCACACTGTCAAACCATGCTAATGCATGCACGTCGCCCTCTCAATCAAAGTCCTGCTCATGGCGCAACGCAAACGGCGAGCCCATCACCTGCGCACCCCGGTGGTGCCTGACATTACTATTTAGACATTTGATGGAGGCCTCCGCGAACGCCGAGCATGTATTCACCTGGCTCAACACCAATGTTCATACTCGGGACTCAGCGCCTTGCTCATGTATATCGTCCATCACAATGACAATATATAAAACAGCCTAGCTAGAGAGGGTACTATGGTACGGAGTATGTACTATCGTGAGCGACCGATCATAGTGCCACTGCACACGAGTGTGTGTCTAATCGATTCGTCCATTATTCGTAAGTTATGCATGGTTGTGTGGTGTCGTGGTCATCGAAGGCTAGCTGTCGACAAGACCGGTTGCATGGACACCTGGTTGTCAATACATGCCGCATACACTTCAAAGGTTCGTCATGCATGAGTTAAAATTTTACCACCACGCCAGCGTCTGACCGCCCTGGCCTACCGAAACCCCTTCCATCTCTAGCGTGCGCTTCCTTCTTGAAACTGTCACCGTCTCTCCAGAACGTCAATGCCGCATTCACTGGACTTAACTGCAGGTGCAGTTGGTGTGTCACTGACATGCGGGCCAGATGCCCATTGGGACCGCATTTCAGTGACCCAACGCACCTGCAGTTAAGTCACTGAAGCAGCGTCCGCATTCACACCCGACGAACCTACTTCGACGCCAACCGTCCATCCATCTGCCGCGGCTCATTGCCATTCACCAGCTATCTCTACTCCTATAAAAGACTCAGTTGGTGATGATGGTGTGTCTGCCATCCGCCATCTCTGACCATTAGATCTACATCTAATGGCTGCGAGGTAAGTTGTGGCATTTTTGCAACAATAGCACACTTCTCTGCTCCAATTTGAAGAAAACCCCTTATTATATTGAAAGCAACCACATCCCTCCCTCACCTCATCAAAACAACCTGAGAAATATATCTTGAGTGAAACGTAATATATTTTTAGTGGTATATATGTATATCAAAACAAGAGTGTTTTCTTTCAAGTTTGTGAACAAGTACTATTCTACTTTGGATCCATTGCAACGCATGGGCACATTGCTAGTATTAACGTGAGCCCCAGCTCCCAGCCATAGCCAAAGACCCACACTCATTCTCCTCCGGTCCCTTCCTTCTGTTGGCACCACTCCAACCATGGCCTCCTGGCGCTCCAAAGCTCTCTTGGATGTACTGTCGCAGGAGCAGACGAAGGACATCAGCAGCTCCGCTCCGGGCGTGCTCCAAACCTCTCTTGGACATACTGTCGCAGGAGCAGACGAAGGAGATCGCCGGCTCCCCCCCGACCGCCCTCCGCCGCCACTACCACAAAGCCGACGCGCGTGCGCGGGCGCATCCGACAATGAGGAAGAGTAGTACATGGCAGGTCGCCGCCGGTCTGGTCCCAGGAAGGCCACCGCTCCTCCACTCAGTCAACGCCAAGCTTGGTGGGATAAACATCGGTGGCTGATTAGCCGCTTGATGGCGACGTGGAGGTGGAAATCTTCAGAACCTTGTGCTCCGGAGGAGGAGGTTATCGAGGCGGATGAGGAGGAGGCAAAGGCAATGGCCGGCTTTCTCGGGTTCATGGCCGAACATGGTGGTCGGGCGCCGACGATCGTTTAGATTAGGTTTACAGTAGGTTTTAGTATGGTTTGTGTGAAATATGTAATGAATTTTGTCCAGTTTGTAGGAAAAGTTTTCGAAATGTAATGAATTTCATCCGGTTAATTTGAAATTTGCTTTGTTTGCATGAATTTCGTCCGGTTAGTTCATATATTTGTCGAAAGGTATGCAGGCAGCATTGGATGGCATCCATCATGTCCTCGGACAGATGCCGGTGTAAATTTGTGGGCCAGCACTGGAGATTAACAGTGCTCCATTATTTGGCAGGGAACAGTTATCCCTTGATCAAAATCAGATCCGCCGTGTTTCACACTCCTCCCACGTAAGAGTGTAAACTCTTTCTTACATAAAAATGGAGCAAGTGGACGACACTGTAGCACGTCATATCACTCAAACTAGCCCGCCTAACGCGCGGTAAAGCACCTCCCTCGTCATTTTGTTCTGGATTTCTATCGATCGATCGCATGAAAATGTTTTGCTTTGCAAGTTCAAAAGAAAATGCGGCACACTTACGACTCGTACGCGTCGCACCCCCAATAGTCCGGCTCGCACGCCGCTCACCAGAAGGGACACATGTTGTCTTGCAATTTCATTGACATGTGGGACTGCAATTGAATAAATCATCGATTGCCGAAATCCAATCGCTCGGCGGGTGTCAGCTGAGAAGAGAGAGACGGGGGAGGAAGAAGAGATCGCCCGCCCGCCGCACACGGACTCCAAGAAATATATGGTGATAATGTGAGGTGGGCCATGCGGGAGTGCGGACCGCTTCCAAGCCCTCCCCCCTCAGACGCCAGCTACCCGCATTCATAGCAAGTAGTACCCATAAAATACTGGCCTATAAGCCCGCTTATGTGGAGGAGAGAGAGGCATTGACAAAGTCAAGGAGTGGGCTCTACAAGAGCCCGTCTCTACACGTGCTTCTAGGTATAAAAAACTAATTCTAAAAAAGAGACATAAAAGACAATTGTGTCTAAAAAAAGAAAGGTAAAAAACATTTGAGAGGAAATAGATAGAGAGAAAGTGAGAAAAAGTTGTAACCTTTGTAGCCAACCTTATAGTCAACACTATGGTAGTATTACATGAGGAAGGAGGGAGTGGTGCACATGCCAAGTACACTGGGCTGCCATGTTTCACACTCCTCCGTCGTAACAGTGGAGACAATAGCTTTCATAAAAAATAAACAACGAATACTCGTTGCTCGTCCTCTATATCGGAAAATAATACTTTCCATTCCACGACATGTGGGATGTTGACCATCCTGGTCCACCTATCATGCCCAAAATTATCCTGGTCCACCCCGGCCGTAGCGCATGATTTGTACTCCCTCCGTTTCAAAGTTAGTAGTACAAAGTTGAGTCATCTATTTTGGAACGTAGGGAGTACGTCTCTATACTGCTACGATTTTGTGTTGTACGTCTCCGTACTTCTGCTACGATTTTCCTACCCTATGAACCAAATGAGGCCTGAATGTATCCGTGTCGACTATTGTCTGATCGATCGCTAAGCCTACAATTTTAAGAGCTTGGGCTATTGGCCGATCGACGACGGATAAGTATAAGCGTACCACGAGCTCATCAGCCCCAATGTTTCTCTTCGGTGAGTGTTCTGTAAGTACTATAGCTGGCACAGTAGCTAGCCTACTAACACCAAGAATCATCAAACAAGCCCTGCTGATATGATAAACAGTTCGAACTTACATCTAAGCATGCAATATATTACATCAAAAGCTGGTGAGGATACATTTGTTTCCATAACTCGGAAAGGGTTCGCATGATTCACTATCAAACAAAAGTAGCAAGTACCGCCCACACAAGATAGTGCACTAGCCCTAAGATGGTTTGATAACACCCATCGTTCTGGTAATTAAACACAGGGCAATGCAAACTACCCTGAAGGATTAGCGCGACCAACTATTTCTTGTCATCGATCTCTCGGGCAATGACCACAGCACGGACAACGGCATGGGAATCGATCTCTGGGGCGATGCCCACATGACTGAGCGCGACATCGAAATCGATCTCTGGGGCGCTGTCCATAGGATGGACAACTGTATCAGAATCGATCTCCGGAGCGATGTCAACAGGACGGACCGCGACATCCAAAACGATCTCTGGGGCGTTGTCCACAGGATGGGCCGCGACATCAGAATCATGAAGGACGTCCACCGGCACCTGCACAACCCTAACATATTAGCAATCACATTGCAAATAATCAAAAACCACAACTATGGTAAGCCATTATTTTTTACCTTGTGCAGCTCACCGGGGGATCCCATCCCTCCGCGGGCCATCTCCTCGTCCTCGATGGGGGCCAACACCTTGCCAGGGGAATACTGCTTCTCAATGGCAACTATCTCCTCAAACTCGACCTTGAGCCTCGCATAGGTGGCCATTAGAGTTTCTGAGGTAGGCACGGTGGGGCCCTTGCTATTCTTCCAACTTTTTTTGAGGAGTTCGCCCGCCAACATCGTCAACTCTTTGGCCAGTGCTTGTTTCTTGGAGTTCTTTATCTCCATAGGTTGGCCCGCCAACATGGTCAACTCGCTGGTTGGTGCTCGCTTCCTGGAGATCGCTGTCTCCAGTGGGTTGTCCGCCGGCAACTCTTTGGCTAGTGCTCCAGGATCCATCAATGAACTGACAAACAAAAAGCAAGCAAAAGGAAACCACAACCGCAATGAAAACGGGAAAAGAATAGGTTGTGGGAATCAGCCGGTGCTTCACAAAAAGAAGATTCTTGGAATGAAAATATAGCAGCATCACTGATTCGCCCACCTTTCCTTCGTTAGTACAGAAGAAAAATGGCAGAAGTGAGTAGCCCGGAGTGAGGTTTTCTTCAAGAAAGGGGATAAAGGGCTTCAACGAGCATTCCCGTGAAATGATGGTTACTTCATCCAGTCCAACTTCGAGGCCACTTTACCACTGCTGGTAAAGGTGGGTTTTGTGATATGACGGGTCATGGCAGCCACACCGCCGACAACTCTTTGTAAAGTATGAGATACATTCCTCCAATCACAAAATGCCTTGGTTGATGAGATTTGAGATTTGAGCCAGTACTACACGCGGTGAAATCTCTAGAAAGGCAAATACCCCTTTCCGATTTACAGGGCTATACTAGCAAGTACTATTACTACAATAGTGGGCTCAAATAGCAATTTTGTCTCATGCAAGAGCCTGGCTATATGCGTGCTCCAAGGCTCCGCACCACGCCCCACCCCTACACAAAGACTGCCATGCGAGCATTCGCAACTGCCATGTTTGGGTTGCGCTTGGCTCTTCGCCTCTTCGAAAAGATGAACAATGATGTTACTACTACTTCTACAGTAGTATTGAATCCACTGCTGCATGTCCATCCACCGTGTGCGGGAGGGATAGCCACCGCGCGCATGGGCGAGAGAGAAGGCGTGTTGTAGTAAAATCAAGCTTCTCCTCATTGTATGAGCTGACACGACACATCATAGCACTGGCCCTACATGGTTTCCTCTAAACTTGGCTGAAAGACCCGCAGTGTACAATACTCCAGGCCTGTTTGGTTCATGACTAACTTTGCCACAACTAACCTTAGGCAAAGTGTGGTTGCCACAAAAAGTGTGGCTAACAAAATGGCCACCACAAGGGTTGTTTGGTTCTCAGCCTAAGGTTTCCACGCCTAACCTTAGTCATGTCACAACACCTTAGGCATGTGTTTGGTTTATTGCCACACTTGTGGCTTGCCACACTTTTCTAGTTATATGGCCCACAAGTCATAGGCTCAATTTTTTGCCAAATATTGCCACACTTGTGGTGGCCATTTTGTTAGCCACACTTTGCATAAGGTTAGTTGTGGCAAAGTTAGTCATGAACCAAACATGCCCAAGTGTGGCAAGATTTGGCAAAATATTGAGCCTATGACTTGTGGGCCATATAACTAGACAAGTGTGGTAAGCCACAAGTGTGGCAATAAACCAAACACATGCCTAAGGTGTTGTGGCATGACTAAGGTTAGGCGTGGCAACCTCAGGATGAGAACCAAACAACCCCTCCATTTGCTGCAATGTCTAACATTTAGCCCACCACAAATTAAAATATATATTCCTGTCTTGACCAGATGAGCATGCAAACTAGAATCACCAGGATGACTGGTAGGGCCACACGATTATTTAAAAAAAACATGGAGCCGACCCCAATGATTTTAAGCTTACAGGCATGGTACACGCTATCCTAGACTACTCTACACATGAAATTGCCACACGAGCGTCCGGGCTGCGCTTGGCTCTTCGCCTCTTCAGTAAGTCAAACAATGATGGAGTACTACTACATTGGAGGAGTACTACAGTATGCTTCTGGCCATCTGACACCGATTGAACTGCTGCATGTCCGCCACATGCGGGAGGGAGAGCGTGTAGCGAACGAAAGCTTCTCCTAGTCCTGCCAGCCACCACGCTCATGGGCGAAGGAGGGATGCAGCTTCATTGACTTACTGCTCCTGCCTTTGCGTCTACGATAGGTGGGGCCAACAGGTCGGTGGCCCACATGTCATGCAGCCAAAGGCAGGTGCTATTAAGGCGAGAGGGCATTGTAGTAATCAAACTTCTCAGTCTTGTATGAGTTGAGGCCACACATCAAAGCACTACACTCGATATATTTCAATAATTTGCGTTTACCGATGCATTAATTACTCCCTCCGTTCCAAAATATAAGTGTTTTTAGACATTTCAAATGGACTACAACATATGGATATATGTAGACATATTTTAGAGTGTAGATTCACTCATTTTTCTTCGTATGTAGTCACTTGTTGCAATGTCTAAAAAGACTTATTTGGTAATGGAGGGAGTACAACACATGCATGCATGATGTGATTTTTCTTTTGATACTTGCATGTGTTGATTTGATGCACCTTGCCAAATTTTGACTATAAATTTAACTAACCAAAGGTTCATGCATGTCACAAAAAATTACAGGGCTGTTTGGATTGTGACTATGTTTGTCTTATGTTGCCACATTTTTTTTGCCACACTTGGCACAATTTCCTAACTTGAGTTACTCAAATTGTTAGACCCACTTTGGCTTGCCTAAGGGAATCTTGCCACACTTTTTGTGTCTATGACATGTGGGGTTCACTGCTAATAAAAAAAATATTCTTAGGTGTGGCTAGAACCAAACACCCACCTAACTTGGTCAAATTTGCCTAAGGTGAGGTATGGCAAAGTGTGGCAATATGAGGCTGGAAACCAAACAGCCCCTACATCATTGAAAACTACGTTCAAATACTAATCAAACAATATAATTTTTGTGAACATGCACTAACATTTTGTCAGTTAAATATTTGGTCAAAATTTAGCACCAATTACAAAGGGGCCCGATAAATATTGTACTATCACATTTTGTTTTGAGGATACTCCTGCATACTCCATCCGTTCCCAAATATAAGTCTTTTTAGAGGTTATAACAAGTGACTACATACAAAGCAAAATGTACGAATCCATACTTTAAAATATGTGTACATACATCCGTATGTTGTAGTCCATTTGAAATGTCTAAAAAGACTTATATTTAGGAACAGAGGGAGTAGAAAATATAAATAATAATGCATGTTGGGGCAGCCCACATTTCTGATAATTTTAGCCATGGGCTTGTTCACAATTTTTATGAGGGGGTGGTTGTTCATTTTATGGAGGGTCTTGTACCAGACTTGAATGATACAAAGCGCGACCTGGCACACCGTAACACCACTTGGAATAAGCGGGTAGCTATCTCAAAAAACAATCAACAACTAGAAAAACAACGATCTGGCACATACACAATTTTAAATGATTGTTTTGATGGAGTGAAATAGGAAAACTACCCCACTCCGTATATATAGGCCGCTTGCTTGCTAGGGTTGCTCTATTCACCCACTCTCATCCTCTCCAGATCTAAACAAGATAGCGGTGGTAACACTGTATTTCTCCCTTCAAAAACACTGTCTTTCTATCCTCAAGATGGTTATAGATCCGGACGTATCCCCCTCCGCCGGTGAAGGGGAGGAGGGGCAGCGTTTAGGCCGTCGTCGACAGTGAGGGAGGAGACCCACTGCCGGCTGCACTGTTATCTCTGGCCGAGCGTCGGCGCGGGAGGTCCTCCGATCCCTTCGTCGTTTCCCTAGTGTGGGCGGATCCGGCCTCCTGTCACCCACCTATCCACATCCCGATGACCTTCAGGTATATCTTCCCTCGAAACCGCTGTAGCTCTACTTCCCCAGGTCGCTACGTCGCTGCATGTGCATGATTTTCTGCCTCTCAGCCCCTCTCGATCGGATGGTCCAACATCACATAATTTTCTTCTTCTATTGTTAGTCGTAAAGCTACTTCATGGAGTCGAATCTTGTACTTGGTTCAAACAAGAAATAAAGTGGGGGTGGGGGAATTTAGTATGTGCATCGGACTTGGTACAAACAGGAAGGAGGGGGTGAAAGTAGTACAGACTGGTCATCCAACCGGTCTCTTGGTCGAAAAGGAAAATATAGGGGAAACGCTGTACATAGTGGTATGACCAGGACTAGATTTTCTATCCACACATAAGATGGCTGCATGCATCATTATGATGCACAGGCTGGGGGCATGCCTCCATTTCCAAAAAAAACATAGGGTAGGTGGCTAGAGAGAACAAAAATGGGACCAACCCAGATATGTTTCTTGGATGTTTGTTTCTCGGGGCAACAAACTCTGAATCACCACTTTATGCCCCGGTTTAGGTACATGGTGCTGGACTGCTGGTGCACCCACTGTCCCATGCCCTCATACCAAATATTTATCTGTTATTAATCTAATGCCCTGGTAAAATGAAGCCATGCCATTGTTATAAGCTATGACAAATTTAGCCAAATGTTTTTGCCTGTAATTGTTTGAGACTTTGACTGTTTCCTCTGTAGCTATTTGTGCAAACAGGGATATCCATTTCACCTGGTTGCTGTTGTGAACTTTTGGTGCACTGCACAAAACACTTCTTAAAAGAAGTGACTTTTGTGCTGTTTAACTGGAATGTCAGAATGGAACAGTTGGTTCATTTCGGTGGAACTGCACAAAGGGAGATCTATGTTCCAATCCTCATCATCCATATTGGCTATTCGTTTAGGTAAGAATGATATTTAATGCATGTGTTCATCTCTATTTTGCGACTGCCATGAGAAAATAATGCTATTGTTTACAAGTACACTTGTACTCCCTCACTGACAAAACCAATTCTGAAATAGAAGGCCAATCATGTACTTGGTTTCACCAACTGGTGAAGGAGAAAGAGAAACAGAGCATGAAGAGGAAGAACAAGAAGAATAAACAGTGCCAAGATGATATTGCTGAAGCCGAGGCCTTAGTCGAGGCCATTCAAGGGCTCCGGCAATGTCTACCTTACATGTGAGACGATCCTCCAGGGAGACCTTCCACTTCTGCGTATTGTCCATGATGAATTTGATGCTACTGTTAGATTAATATGCTAATGTCTTTCTATCCTTTCTCACTAAGCTAATGAAGGTTTCACCTTGTTCCTACTTGTGCAAACATAGATCATGTTGTGCCAATCATACATTTTAGTGGAACTACACAAGACAATACAATGAACTGTATCCCATCCTGTAACACCCATGATGCGACTATATCTCCCACGTGTCGGATCACGACTTAGAGGCATAACCGCATAGTAGGCATGTCGCAAGAGGGGTAATCTTTACACATCCCATGTACTGAATAAGAAAGGGATAAAGAGTTGGCTTACAATCGCCACTTCACACAATACATAAATATAGCATTACATCATCCAGAATACAATCAAGGTCTGACCACGGAACCAAATAAAGAAAGACAACCCCAAATGCTAGATCCCCGATCGCCCCAACTGGGCTCCACTACTGATCAACCGGAAAGGAAACATAGTAACATCCCAAATCCTCGTCGAACTCCCACTTGAGTTCGGCCGTGTCCCCTGCACTGGCATCGTCGGCACTTGCATCTGGTTTTTGGAAGTAATCTGCGAGTCACGGGGACTCAGCAATCTCACACCCTCGCAATCAAGACTATTTAAGCTTATGGGTAGGAAAACGTAGTGAGGTGGAGCTGCAGCAAGCACTAGCATATATGGTGGCTAACATAGGCAAATGAGAGCGAGAAGAGAAGCAAAGCACGGTCGAGAAGCTATAATGATCAAGAAGTGATCCTGAAACTACTTACGTTCAAACATAACACGAGACCATGTTCTCTTCCCGAACTCCGCCAAAAAGAGACCATCACAGCTACACACGTCGTTGATTCATTTTAATTAAGTTAAGTTTCAAGTTCTCTACAACCAGACATTAACAAATTCCCATCTGCCCATAACCGTGGGCACGGCTTTCGAAAGTTCAAAACCCTACAGGGGTGTCCCAACTTAGCCCATCACAAGCTCTCACGGTCAACGAAGGATATTCCTTCTCCCAGGACGACCCGATCAGACTCGGAATCCTGGTTACAAGACATCTCGACGATGGTAAAACAAGACCAGCAAAGCCACCCGAATGTGCCAACAAATCCCGATAGGAGCTGCACATATCTCGTTCTCAGGGCACATCGGATAAGCAATCCGTACAACTAAAACCAACCCTCAAGTTTCCCCGAGGTGGCACTGCAAGGGGCTCTAGTTTGGACCAACACTCAGAGGAGCATTGGCCCAGGGGTTTAAAATAAAGATGACCCTTGAGTTTGTGGAACCCAAGGGAAAAAGGCTTACGTGGCAAATGGTAAAACCAAGGTTGGGCCTTGCTGGAGGAGTTTTATTCAAGGCGAACGGTCAAGGGGTTCCCATTATAACCCAACCGCGTAAGGAACGCAAAATCAAGGAACATAACACCGGTATGACGGAAACTAGGGCGGCAAGAGTGGAACAAAACAACAGGCATAAGGCCGAGCCTTCCACCCTTTACCAAGTATATAGGTGCATTAAAGTAAACAAGATATGATAATGATATCCCAACAAAAATCATGTTCCAACAAGGAACAAACTCCATCTTCACCTGCAAGTATCAACGCTATAAGAGGGGCTGAGCAAAGAGGTAACATGGCCAAACAACGGTTTGCTAGGACGAGGTGGGTTAGAGGCTTTACATGGCAATATGGGAGGCATGATATAGCAAGTGGTAGGTATCGCGGCATAGCAATAGAGCGAGCAACTAGCAAGCAAAGATAAAAGTGATTTCGAGGGTATGGTCATCTTGCCTGCAAAGTTCTCCGAGTTGACGCAAGCTTGATCCTTGTAAGCGTACTCAATGGGTTCCTCAATCACGAACAGGTCTCCCGGCTCTACCCAAAGCAAGAACACAAGCAAAGGAAACACAATCAACCACGGTGCAATGCACAAGCAACATGATGCAAAACATGGCATGATATGCGGGATGTGATATGCAATGCATATGCGTGCTCCAGAAGGAAAAGATTGATCAAGGCATCAAATTGGAAAACCAAGTGTGCTGCTGGAAAGATGAGTTGATTTCGGTCGAAATCGATATAATGATCACCGGAATCGGATGCACGGTTTGCAAATGGCAAGCAAAACAAAAATGGCACAATTCTGCGATTAACAGCACGATGCCATAAAGAATGCAACAAGAAACTAAGCTACTGCACTCTAACATAGCAACAAGGCACATGGCAGTGATCTACTCAAGATGCTTGACAAAAGATGAACACTGAGCTATGGCTAGATCACACAAGAGCAGGTTCAAACAAGCATGGCAAACGGGCAAAAGATATCAGCTTCACAGACTTAGTGAAAATAACATGTCAGGAATTAACATCAGGAAGCAATGCTTAGAGCAAGATAACAACATGCTACAGGAAAACATCATGGCAAAACAAGGCATGGCATGAGTCTACAAAAAGCATATAACAAAAGTCCCTTAGTGACCATAAGCCAAAAGGGCACAGAAAATATGATGGCACCCATGGAAACATAAAAGTTTCGTTAACAGATTCAGACTTAGCAGAAAACTGGACATGGCAAAAACAGTATTATGAAGGCACGTTCGCGAGCTCGATGCACTCAACACAAGGCATTGCATGACAAGCTAAGCATAATACCAGCAAGAAGACATGTTCAAGAAACTAACGATGGCAAGAACAAGATCATAGCATGCATGGATCAACTACAACAACCTTGGCAAAATTGATTAACATGTAAACAATCTGCCAGGAACATTTTATAGCAAAAGTAGAGCAAGATTGAGTCATGCTAGGGTACTCCATAAATGCAAAGAGGGACATGGATGGATAGAGCACAACCATATGTCCAAATTATCCTTACTGAACATACTCAAAAGAAGCATGGATCTCTCTGTAGCAACATGAATACATGGCATAAAAATAACAACAGAGCGAAGACTTAGTGAAATTCTAAGTCCCTAAAATCAGCAACATCACGAGAGATACTTTGCATGCTTGTGCTAGTCACCACATTGATCACAAAAATACAAGGCATACACCCCTGTAAAGATGGCATGGCATAGCCCAAAACACATGTAGGGCTCATTGCCATATGCAGCACACAATAATCATGGCAAACATGACAAAAGCTCAAGATCTGTTAAGAAACAGGAACTAACATTTTATAGCACTCTTGCAACAGTCATTTGGGCATCAAGATGGACTCAAACAAGCATGGCACAATGGAACAAAATGAAGATCACATCCAGATGAACATTTTGATATACTGCATGCACAAAACGGAGCTACGGATGAGGAGTTATGATGCGATGAACAGTGGCTCAAAAAGTTACAGAGAAAGGGGACTCAGTGGAAAAATCACCTCCTAGCACCAGATCTAGGGTTTGCATGGATTTCGATGCAGAGCCGGATCTCGCCGGAGACGAGGCTATGGCGGGGAGTTCGCCGGCGAGGTCGTGGTCGGGCGGATCCGGCCGGTCACCAGCGAAGGGTGGCGGCGCGGGACGACCGGAGCTGGGTGGCGGTGCTGGGCGCCGGCGAGGGTCAGCGGTGGCAGCAGTGAAGTCGGCGGCGACGAAAGGAGGTGCGAGGCGGCGGCGGGTGGAGCGCTCGGGCGGCGGCGGGCGGAACGGGCCGTGGAGGCCGGAGGCAGGCCGGCGGCACGGGGGCAGTGGCGCTGCCACGTGGCGCTCGCTGATTGGCCGGACGGCGGCGGCGGGTTTCGTCCGTCACGGACGGACACATCCAGTGTGGAGAGGGGAGAGGGGGCTTGGGGTTGGACCCGAAATTGGACGGGGTGCACATATTTATACATAGAAGGAGGTGGGAGTGTCCAAATGTATAGCGGTTTTCGGCCACGCGATCATGATCGAACGACCAAGAGGATTGAGGGGTTTTGGATGGGTTATTGGGCCACTTTGGAGGGGTGTTGGGCTGCAACACACACGAGGCCTTTACGGTTCCTCGGTTACCCGTTGGAGTATCAAACGGACTCCAAATGACACGAAACTTGACAGGCGGTCTACCGGTGGTGTACCAAGGCCGCTTGGCAAATCTCGGTCCATTCCGAGAATGTTTAACACCCGCTCACGAAAAGAGACAAAAGGGGGCACCAGAAGACGTAGGAGTGGCGGAATGCAAAACGGACAACGAGGAAAATGCTCGGATGCATGAGACAAACACGTATGCAAATGAGATGCACATGGTGACATGATATGAAATGCATGACATGAACAAAATGCAAAACAAAGACAAAACCCAGCCACGAGGTAATCTCATAACTTAGAGCCGAAAATGGCAAGAGTCGGAGTACAAATATGGTAAGTTACATCCGGGGCATTACAACACTCCACCACTATGAAAGGGTCTCATCCCGAGATCTAGGATGGCACCAGAGGGAAAACGGAAGAGGAAGATAAGAGGTAAAACTAAGTTTCTTCTTTGACAAATGAGTGAAACCAAAGAACCTTGAAAGGTTAAACCATTTCGAGAAAAGAATACAACGGAGATAAACGAAGTTGACAATCTCCGTCAGAAAAGAGGAACAAGAAAGAACAAATTCAGACATCACTGATGTTGAAAAGAGAAGCAAGACTTGATAATATGAAAATAACTTGAGGAGATGGAACAACACTCTGGTTAAATGGATAAGCACAAAAAGAACATGATCCTCACCATTCGAGATGGTGAGAGGAGAGAGCAACAACACAATGCCCCCGGAGGAAGAGAGAATGGAATGAAATGAATGGAGGGAAACAAGATCTTGAGAGAGCACGCTTACGACAAATGCTAGAATGGAGTTGTTGGATTATCAACAACGAAAGGATAAGCTTGATGTGGGCTTATGGAAGACATCTCAAAATTATGAGGTGAAATTCTGCCACTAACGAAAAAACAATAGATTGGATTGATATCAACAAGGAGAGACGAACCACCATGTAGAGCCTCCATGAAGAACTCCGGTAATAAAAGAATGATCAAAAGAAGTGAAGGATGAAAGAATAAGATTGAGTCCTTGCAATGATTGGATGAAGCTTTGCGACGAGATAAAGTGGAAACTAGGAACTCCGGAAGAAAAGATAAAGCATCTCGAACCGAGAATGTGATATGATGAACCACTCCAGAAAGAAGAAGTTAGATCACTTGGATGAAACAATAATAAGAATTACGTTATGCGTATCCTTCACCAATTAAATTGATGACGAGCAATGGATTTGGCATTCTACTTATTCTCGTTGAAAGGATTAAGAGAGATATAGTGTAAACTTGAGAAGGACTTCAACGAACCACCAGTATGATTGGAAAGAACAAATGAATTGATATGATAACCAAGGAAGAGAAATGTTGAACGAACCACCGTAAGAATTGAAAATGAACGCGGCAAAAACACAATTCACCGGGAAGAATTGGAAAATGAATGAAGATACTTGAGGGGATTTAGATACATGAGAATGAATAGATCATGAGTTGATTAGAGAATATTTTAATGATGCATCGGTAAGATTTGGGGAACAATAGCTGAAAGCTGGAATGAATAATATTTGGAAAGATGGCCTTCGGAGGAAAGAAATGGAAACAACTCATGAAATGTTCCGGATGGGTAAAAAGAATTCTCACAATCGAAAACAATTATGAGTGGAAGGCATCAAAAGCTAGAATCTCGAATCTTAAAGAGAATGGAGCAAGATTTGGAGGAAAAAAACTCTTCTTCGGTCTTCAAATGTTGAGAATGACGATGAGAAACACCACCATGAATTGTTGAGACACTCCGGAATAATGAAGAATATAAAGGCTGAATCAACAATGAAAAGAATTTGAAAGATCTTGGAGAAAGACATTTGACTGATGATAATTCATTCTTACGTCAAATTTGGAAAAGAATTTGATAATAACTCCGGAAAGAATTAGAAGAGTCAGGTAAGATCTTGGGAAAAGACCTGTGGGTTAGGGCCCACTCAAGAGAAACACTGTTGAAATGATTTGAAGAGAGAGATTGCACCGGTTGAATTAAATGGCTTGAATGAGATAACAACCTCAAAATAGCTTGAACGGATTGAATGAGATAACATCTTCTGAGATATCTTCGCACTCTGGAACAAATGAATAGAGAGAGGTAAACAATTAAGAGGATCACTGACATGAGAAAACATTTGAAATGAGGAAAAGGATATGATCGACAAAGCTTGACTTAAATCCACCGGAGAAGAAAGAGAACGAAGAATGATGAACTAGAAGCTCCATTAGAATCTTCATGAGAATCACCGGATAAGAACATTGAAAGACAAGAATGAAGAGTCTACATATCCATAAGATGGATACTTGATTAAGAAATTTGAGTCCTTGAAGAAAAAGGGTGGGAGGGCAGGAAAACAAAGGCAGCTTGGGACGAATGAAATGAACACCGTTGAGAGGACTTGAGTTGATCTTGCGGATGTTGAAAAAGATCGGATCCACTTGAAGAGAGGCACACCGGTTTAGAAGAAATTGAGATGGCAACCTCGAAGATCAAGAAGGATTTGTATTCACATAGAAATATGAGAACACCGCTTAAGGAAGGTATGGAATCAACACTTGACATTGAAGCAACTTGAATACCACAACTTAAAACAAAAACAAAGGATTGGCTTGCAAAATAAGCTGGAAACAAACATATGATAGATCCCATATTGTATCATGTGTTTGTTGGAAAGATATCCTACGAGATACTTGAATTCCCACTTATAAACTCCCGAAACTTTCTGGTTATGCAATTAGGTGTTGGGGATACAGGGGAAGCATAATATCTCACCCAAACTAGCAAATCCTACATCCAGTTGTATCCATCCTTCAACACATAACCAAGAAACCTTCAGAAATCATCTACCTCAACCTTCGATAAGCATCCGTTATACGAGTTATGGCAATACTCCCGAAATCCCGCCCCAATACTGGGTGGCGTCGAGGTTATCTCACCAACAACTTCATAAAGGAGATTTTCAATGTCGGCGAACTCAGGTATTCCAGAACTGCAACGATAAAATTGTGATGACAACACCTCGGAGCTCAACTCCCCGGGACACTGCCACAACCCCTAAATGTCAGGAGGCACCAAGAACAATGTTCTCGTCACAAAACCATTGGAACGATTCCAAGATACCTGCGTGATCCTAAAAAAATAATTTTAGTGAAATTTGAGGAGAGAAGAGTCAAAACTCTACGTCAGGAGGCCTCACCAGAGCGACGAAGGGACTGAGGAGTAAAAAGAATCCTACTCTCCGATATATATAATCCTATAAGACTCAAAACATTTTTCTAGACTCAACAACACCAGCGATTCGATCAAGTAGGGGGCTCCTAAGTCGGGGAAGACTCTAATTACCAACTTGTAATACCCACGATGCGGCTATATCTCTCACGTGTCGGAGCATGACTTAGAGGCATAACCACATAGTAGGAATGTCGCAAGAGGGGTAATCTTTACACATCCCATGTACTGAATAAGAAAGGGATAAAGAGTTGGCTTACAATCGCCACTTCACACAATACATAAATATAGCATTACATCATCCAGAATACAATCAAGGTCCGACTATGGAACCAAATAAAGAAAGACAACCCCAAATGCTAGATCCACGATCGCCCCAACTGGGCTCCACTACCGATCGTCCGGAAAGGAAACATAGTAACGTCCCGAATCCTCGTCGAACTCCCACTTGAGTTCGGCCGCGTCCCCTGCACTGGCATCGTCAGCACTTGCATCTGGTTTTTGGAAGTAATCTGCGAGTCACGGGGACTCAGCAATCTCACACCCTCGCGATCAAGACTATTTAAGCTTATGGGTAGGAAAAGGTAGTGAGGTGGAGTTGCAGCAAGCACTAGCATATATGGTGGCTAACTTACGCAAATGAGAGCGAGAAGAGAAGCAAAGCACAGTCGAGAAGCTGTAATGATCAAGAAGTGATCCTGAAACTACTTACGTTCAAACATAACACGAGACCGTGTTCTCTTCCCGGACTCCGCCGAAAAGAGACCATCACAGCTACACACGTCGTTGATTCATTTTAATTAAGTTAAGTTTCAAGTTCTCTACAACTAGACATTAACAAATTCCCATCGGCCCATAACCGCAGGCATGACTTTCGAAATTTCAAAACCCTACAGGGGCGTCCCAACTTAGCCCATCACAAGCTCTCACGGTCAACGAAGGATATTCCTTCTCCCAGGACGACCCGATCAGACTCGGAATCCCGGTTACAAGACATCTCGACAATGGTAAAACAAGACCAGCAAAGCCACCCGAATGTGCCGACAAATCCCGATAGGAGCTGCACATATCTCGTTCTCAGGGCACACCAGATAAGCAATCTGTACAACTAAAACCAACCCTCAAGTTTCCCCGAGGTGGCGCTGCAAGGGGCTCTAGTTTGGACCAACACTCAGAGGAGAACTGGCCCGGGGTTTAAAATAAAGATGACCCTTGAGTCCGCAGAACCCAAGGGAAAAAGGATTAGGTGGCAAATGGTAAAACCAAGGTTGGGCCTTGCTGGAGCAGTTTTATTCAAGGAGAACTGTCAAGGGGTTCCCATTATAACCCAACCGCGTAAGGAACGCAAAATCAAGGAACATAACACCGGTATGACGGAAACTAGGGCGGCAAGAGTGGAACAAAACACCAGGCATAAGGCCGAGCCTTCCAACCTTTACCAAGTATATAGGTGCATTAAAGTAAACAAGATATGATAATGATATCCCAACAAAAATCATGTTCCAACAAGGAACAAACTCCATCTTCACCTGCAACTATCAACGCTATAAGAGGGGCTGAGCAAAGCGGTAACATGGCCAAACAACGGGTTGCTAGGACGAGGTGGGTTAGAGGCTTGAAATGGCAATATGGGAGGCATGATATATCAAGTGGTAGGTATCGCGGCATAGCAATAGAGCGAGCAACTAGCAAGCAAAGATAGAAGTGATTTCGAGGGTATGGTCATCTTGCCTGCAAAGTTCTCCGAGTTGACGTAAGCTTGATCCTTGTAAGCGTACTCAATGGGTTCCGCGATCACGAACTCGTCTCCCGACTCTACCCAAAGCAAGAACACAAGCAAAGGAAACACAATCAACCACGGTGCAATGCGCAAGCAACATGATGCAAAACATGGCATGATATGCGGGATCTGATATGCAATGCATATGCGTGCTCCAGAAGGAAAAGATTGATCAAGAAATCAACTTGGAAAACCAAGTGCACCTCTGGAAAGATGAGTTGATTTCGGTCAAAATCGATATAAAGATCACTGGAATCAGATGCACGGTTTGCAAATGGCAAGCAAAACAAGAATGACACAATTCAGCGATTAACAGCATGATGCCATAAAGAATGCAACATGAAACTAAGCTACTGCACTCTAACATAGCAAAAAGTCACATGGTAGTGATCTACTCAAGATGCTTGACAAAAGATGAACACTGAGCTACGGCTAGATCACACAAGAGCAGGTTCAAACAAGCATGGCAAAAGGGCAAAAGATACCAGCTTCACAGACTTAGTGAAAATAACATGTCAGGAATTAACATCAGGAAGCAATGCTTAGAGCAAGATAACAACATGCTACAGGAAAACATCATGGCAAAACAAGGCATGGCATGAATCTACACAAATCATATAACAAAAGTCCCTTACTGACCATAAGCCAAAAGGGCACAGAAAATATGATGGCACCCATGGAAACATAGCAAGTTTCGTAACAGATTCAGACTTAGCAGAAAGCTGGACATGGCAAAAACAATATTATGAAGGCACGTTCGCGAGCTCGATGCACTCCACACAAGGCATTGCATGACAAGCTAAGCATACTACCAGCAAGAAGACATGTTCAAGAAACTAACCATGGCAAGAAGAAGATCATAGCATGCATGGATCAACTACAACAACCTTGGCAAAATTGATTAACATGTAAACAATCTGCCAGGAACATTTTATAGCAAAAGTAGAGAAATATTGGGTCATGCTAGGGTACTCCATAAATGCAAAGAGGGACATGGATGGATAGAGCACAACCATATGTCCAAATTATCCTTACTGAACATACTCAAAAGAAGCATGGATCTCTCTGTAGCAACATGAATACATGGCATAAAAATAACAGCAGAGCAAAGACTTAGTGAAATTCTAAGTCCCTGAAATCAGCAACATCACGAGAGATACTTTGCATGCTTGTTCTAGTCACCACATTGATCACAAAAATACATGGCATACACCCCTGTAAAGATGGCATGGCATATCCCAAAACACATGTAGGGCTCATAGCCATATGCAGCACACAATAATCATGGCAAACATGACAGAAGCTCAAGATCTGTTAAGAAACAGGAACTAACATTTTATAGCACTCTTGCAATAGTTATTTGGCCATCAAGATGGACTCAAACAAGCATGGCACAATGGAACAAAATGAAGATCACATCCAGATGAACATTTTGATATACTGCATGCACAAAACGGAGCTACGGATGAGGAGTTATGATGCGATGAATAGTGGCTCAAAAAGTTACACAAAAAGGGGACTCAGTGGAAAAATCACCTCCTAGCACTATATCTAGGGTTTGCACGGATTTCGATGTAGAGCCGGATCTCGTCGGAGACGAGGCTACGACGGGGATAGCTAGGCGGGGAGTTCGCCGGCGAGGTCGTGGTCGGGCGGATCCGGCCAGTCACCGACGAAGGGTGGCGACGCAGGATGACCAGAGCCGGGTGGCGGTGTCGGGGAGCTCTGGGCGGCGCTGTGCGCCGGCGGGGGTCGGCGGCGGCGGAGAAGTCGGCGGCGGGTGGAGCGGGCCGCGGGGGCCGGAGGTGGGTTGGCTGCGCGGGAGCGGTGGCTCTACCACGTGGCACTCGCTGATTGGCCGGACGGCGGCGACGGGTTTCGTCCGGCGTGGACGGACACGTCTGGCGCAGAGAGGGGAGAGGGGGCTAGGGTTTGGACCCGAAATTGGACGGGGTGCACATATTTATACATCGAAGGAGGTGGGAGTGTCCAAATGGAGAGTGGTTTTCGGCCACGCGATCGTGAGCGAACGGCCGATAGGATGGAGGGGTTTTGGATGAGTTATTGGTCCACTTTGGAGGGGTGTTGGGCTGCAACACACACGAGGCCTTTACGGTTCCTCGGTTACCCATTGGAGTATCAAACAGACTCCAAATGGCAGGAAACTTGACAGGCGGTCTACTGGTGGTGTACCAAGGACGCTTGGCAAACCTCGGTCCATTCCGAGAATGTTTAACACCCGCTCACAAAAAGAGACAAAAGGGGGCGCCGGAAGACGTAGGAGTGTCGGAATGCAAAACGGACAACGGGGAAAATGCTCGGATGCATGAGACGAACATGTATGCAAATGAGATGCACATGATGACATATGATATGAAATGCATGTCATGAACAAAATGCAAAACGAAGACAAAACGCAACCACGAGGGAATCTCATAACTTAGAGCCAAAAATGGCAAGAGTCGGAGTACAAATATGGTAAGTTACATCCGGGGCGTTACACAGCCAATGCTTTAAGTCTGCTGGAAGTTCTTGATAATCTTTCGATATAATCTCAGCACTGGTAAACAAGAGTGATTTCAACCATACATTTGAAGGGCACAAAAATATATACTATTGAGGGATTCTAGTGAGTGCTTTATCATCTCTTCTGGGACTACATGAATAAGCTTTTTTCTCAGGTTGGTACCGGCCTATGGCCTTCATCCATATTAGTTTGATGTTATCTCTATTTGTATCACGCTACTGTCATGGGAAACTCATTTATCTTTGCACGTTAAAGTTTTGCAACCTATGATACATGGCAATGCTTTGAGTGTTGAGCTAATTGGCACTGATTAAATAAACAAATACCTCTCTTTAAGCAAGACTACTATGTTGCTAACTTTACCCATTAAGATAATGAGGGTGCTTCTATTTGTTAGTGTATGTTTCATCAACTAGTCCCACTATTACAGAAATCTCACTCTCTCAATATATGTGCCAACAGGGATGCTCAATTTTGGTGGAAATGCACACAAACTTTGGGTGCTTCATTGCCTCGACAACTTCCTTCCTTTCCCGTCAGTCGCTAATCTCGGCTTGCATTCTTTCTTTGCTGTTAGTCGCTTGGCTTATCTCGGCTTCCAGTCAAAGGAAATAGTAATTGATATGCTACCTCACACAGGTTGGTACTGGTCTTTATCCTGATTATTGTGCTTGTCATATGTATTGGTAATTTGGTATTGTGCTACTGCTTGTCGATTTCATAAAGGAGTAACTTGGAGCCTGAACTCACAGGCAAATCATTACATTGGGTGATTTCAGTAGAACTGCACAAAAAGGTCAGATGGACAGGTACTTATGCTACTGCTATGTACTCCAAGTTCACTCAGACAAGCATCGATGTTGACAAGAAGAAGTGCCTATATTCATTCGAGTATCAACCGGCATCAACCAGTTGTCAAACTCCAAGTATTAGGAGAGCGAACGCCAAAAATATTGCTTGGAGCATAGCCCAGAAAAACATAGTCCAGTCTTTGGTCCCAACTTATGCCTTTTGGTTATCGGCACATATGGTAGCAAACTGTATGGCATGGAGTCTAAAGATTCCAGACAAGTTGGTTGATGCATATATTCATCTGGCACTTAATCAGTCTGCACGCCAGGGATGCTCCACTTCAGTTGAACTGCACAAAAAATTTGGGTGGTTCATTTTCTCAACCGCCTCCTTTCTTGTCTGCAATGTAGAATTTTGGCGAGCTACAGGACCAAGATGAGCCAGTAAACTAGTTGGATGAAAGTAGTGGCCAAGTTGCTCAAACCTCCCTCTGCACGAGGCCACTATTTGAGGATAAACCTACAAGCAAAGTTCAGATTGTCTATGCTGCCTCTTATGTACTCGAAAGTTTACTCGTACAAGCATTAATTTTAGCAAGAAGTTCCTCCGACTGAACACCATTTACCAGTCTATACCCTAGGTAATTAAAGTTCATCCATGGATGATATTTGTTGTGATCTCAATCATTTGGATGCATAAACATACTAAACATGTGTATATTTGAATCTTTTTGTGAATTATCTAAGAATATTGTCGTGTGATCTATCAATCATCTGGATGCATAGACATGCTAAACTTGTGTATATATGAATCTTTTGAGTTGTTGATTGTGAATGTTGGCTATGAATATGAAAGTGTCCTATGAACCTGAGTTTGATACGAATGTTTACCTTTTCCGTTGTACTTGTGTGCGAATTTGTTAGTATGCCTACTGTGGGATTTGTGACGTGTGGGTGTCAACAGCACACCTTCTTCCCGAGAAGAATTGCACCTGCTTTGTTAGGGTAGCAACGGCGCATCAGCTCTTTTTAATCATTTTGCTCTGTCTTCCCCCCTCCCCCGCTCAACCCCTGCCATAATGTTTTCGGCCTCAAAACAAACATAGTACTGCGTTGTTTTGGGGGCTTGGTGAAAAATCGAGTGCTGATTTCTGTAGGTTGGCCCGCCCAGCAAATGGGCTGCTGGTCCACCACGGACTAGGAGGCTAGAAATACAAGTTGTATGGTGCAGAAGCAAGTAAAAAACGCCATCAAGAGCCATCCAATGAAGAATGAAGAAAAAATCTCTCCTGATGTGCTTCTTCAGTCGCGCCGCTGCCCCCCTCTTTAATCCAGTTCGCTCGGGAATCTAGCTGGTATCATTTTATCCAAAGGGCGAACAAGTATTAGCTAGGCGTAGGTTTTGTTTTTTAACATGCGTAGCCCACGGCATACAGAGACAGTGGTTTGAACTTATTTTTTGAGGTCCATACAAGCCTATGGGCTTTTTCTTAAAGATTGGCAGCCCAATGTATTTTTCTTAGTAAAACACAGATCTCTGTTCTATTTATCTATATATAAGAATAATAATGCTGTCTCCAATTTATGTTTTCCCTTCTAACCACATTATATATATTTATATTATTACTATTATCATATATTTTATAGAGACTTATATATACATTATAAAACATCCCACATGTTATTAACTTATAAAAGTAAATGTTTAACAGAAGTTGGGAAGGAAAATCCTGGTTGTTTTTGACTCACAGGCAAGGAAAATCTTGGTGATTGCGTACAAAAGCTTGCGAAGATTTTAAGGACCAATGTAATAATAGTGCCCTCATTTTTATTTTTAGAAATAACTCGCTAATTTGTTACTTCTATATATAAAAAATGTGTCGCTCCGGTTTATTTTTTGATATTAATTGCTCCTTCTAACCTAACATTATATATAGAACGAGCCCAGCTAATTCATGTATTTCAAGAAAGTGCAAATGGGCTGGGATTTCTTAGAAAATATAAATGGGCCGCATTGACGTGAAATTATTTGTTCACCCAGCCCAGCAAATGGACAAAACATGGGTTAAATATGTGCCACATTTTTGCAGGCTGACATGTGGGCGAATAGGTCGAAGCCTACACAGGGCGTTGTCAACTTGGTCAACAAATGATTATGACATTCACAACCATTGGATTTATATCCAACAGCCGAAATGCACCTTCAATCTCTCGACTTCTTCCTCCAGCGTCACCGGGACTGCCTAGTCCAACCTCCGGCGGCTAGCGGCTTTGCTTAGCACGCATCGTTGCGAAGCGCTACCCCACCACCGGCCAAGCTATCCCTCCACCCCTCCACACCTCATGTTATTCTCCACCGACTGCAGCCCCACGCCGCACCAGAACCAGTTATAACCCTCCTCCTCGTCTCAATCTGTGACTCCACTGCCGTGTCTTCCCATCTCTGGGTTCTTCCTGTCCGGGGCCTCACCGTCGTCCACCGCCTTGCTGCGCATGGTGTGGCGTGGTCAACAAACGAGAGTCATCAGAAGAGGACTGTACGTGGAGAGCCTGACGGCTCAAACCCACGAGGTCCATGGTTGCACGCAAGCAAAGTCCCTCCTTATTAAGCTGGAAAAATGTTCCCTCCCCCTGACAGCTGGGACCCACCGGCTGTATCTTCGCATGGAATGAAGTGCCTCCTTGTTAGGTGAAACAAATTATTCCTCCTGTTAACTGGTGGGACCCGTCAAATTTGGTGGCTGACTTGTGGGCCTACTAAGCGGACGTGTACACATGGCTTTGTCAACTTAATCAACAAATGATTCTTGAAGCTAGACCGTTGGATGTTAATCCAATAGCCGTGCTCCTTCTTCAACCTCTGTTCTTGCTCCTGTCTCCCGTGGGCGGCACCGCGGCAGTGCTGCCGCGGACCCGAACCAGTCAAGTTTCCCACTCATCTCCATCTATGACTCCACTTCCCCATCTTCGGGTTGTTCCAGTCTGGGGCCTCGCCGTTGTCCACCGACCTTGGTGCGCTCGGCACGGTGTGGTCAACGTGGTCAACAACCGAGAGTTATCGGAAGATGACTATGCATGAGAGGCTGACAGTGGGGACGCACCACTCCCATGGATGCATGCATGCAACTGCATCCTTTTTACCCTGAACATAATGTTTTCTCCCCTGACTACTGGGACCCACCAGCTACATCTTCACACGCAAGGAAGTACCTGACAGTCGGGACCCACTTGGTCGAAGCGCACATAGTGTTGTCATTATGGTCGCGAACGTGTACGTACATACGATCGGTCTGTCTACTGGCTGCAACGATGAACCATGGCCGTGCAAGGAAGGGCACGTGTTGTAGTAGAGGCGCGCACGTGTCATAGTAGAGGTGCGGACGTAGCATGTACATGTATGTACAGCGGCCAGGGTGCAAGAAAGTAAATACGTCCACGTACATACATACGGGTGGGGTCTTGAACGCCTACTCGTGCATACGTACGGCCAGGGCTCGTGTACATGGCTGTGGCTGGGTCAGAACGAAGAAACTGTGTCGTCGTCGTGTTCATGGGGAGGCAACGGAATGCATCGTGTTCATCGGGAGGCAACAGAACGCATGCTGTTCATTAGGAGCCAACCGGCTTCGATCGAACAGGCCATGGAAACGAGGCCTGACGTACTGCAGAACAGAGGAAACGGCCTTGTGTTCGACCGGCCATGGTGGAAACAGGATCTTGTTCATCAGGAGGGGTCTAGCGTATTGCAAAACGGAGGAAATGGGCCTCCTATGGTCGAAACGGGGTCCTGTTGATCGGGAGGGGTGTGGCGTACCGCAAAACGGAGGAAACGGACTTGTGTTGGAGCGCTACGGTCGAACGGGGGTCCTGTTCATCAGGAGGGGTGTGGCGTACCACAAAACAGGACTCCATGAGATACTGTTCATCTCCACCGTCGACTGCCTCCACGGGCTACTGTTCATCCACCGTAAACCTATTTCGGCCTCCACCTGCAACTGTTCATCCACGGGCTCCTGTTCATCCAGCCTCCACCGCGCGCTCCTCCACCGGCTACTGTTCAACCAGCCCTCTCCACGGGGGTCCTGTTCAACCATCCCTCCACGAGCTACTATTCATCTAGCCCTCCACCGGCTACTGTTCAACCAGCCCTCCACCGGCTACATGTCGGCATTCCGGGAACGGGGGTCCCCAGACTTGCCTGCCTACGGCCCACGGCGTCGATTTGCTAGCAGGCCTGTACGACCCATCTTCATCAACAAGGCAATCAAGACCCCCGCGAGGGGCCAAGCCTCGCGAGGCGGACGACGCAAGACCCCCTCAGGAGCGGCCTCACCAGGCTGGCTTGCGAGGGGCAGAGAGTACAAGGCCAGGCAAACCTCGTGAGGTTCTCGTGACGTGAGCCATGACGATCGAGACCAGGCGGGCGCCAGCGCGCGCAACATCTTTGTTTCCTCTTTGGTGCTAAGGGGGAAAGCACAGGCGCGGAGTACTGAGGCATCAAGCAAAGGTGTCCATATCGGTGCAACGAGACCAAGACCAGCAGGATGACAAGACGGAGGTCACCATGGAGCCCAAGGCGGTGTCACCACGAGAGCCTTTTGCAGGCGAAGACCACTTTTGTCAGGATAAGCTGTACTAGCTGTCCCCTTTCAAATTGGCTGTTGTTGGATCCCTTCCCGCTCAATGTTTGGGGAGAGGACCAGGGCCTCTATAAATAGGACTAGCCACCACCATAGAAAGGGATCGGATCTGGAAACCAGACCCTCACACATGCAAGTTCACCAAGCACAAGAACACCTCAACCTTAGGAGGCTGTTCTTCCCCTTGTACTATTCATCATTAGCCCAGAGGTAATCCACCACCACCACACTAGAGTAGGGTATTATACCACAATGGTGGCCCGAACCAGTATAAATCCTGTGTCCTTTGTGTTGCGAGTTTGTTGAGTTAGTTCATAAGATCTTAGCTGAGTTAGGACACAGATCAGTAGGGGGGGGGGATCTTTGTGCGCACCCCAGTGTTCGAACCTTAAGGGTTTTGCCGGAACCTGTGATCCGACATTTGGCGCACCGGGTAGGGGTGCGCCGGAGCCTCTTCCCCACCAGTCGATCCGCCAATGCTCCGTGGTTCCGATGTCTGGCGACCCGAGGGCTGACGACGACAGTTGGGCAGCTTGGCCCGCCTAGGCGGCACCGCCTGCCCAGATAGACCTCAACCCCGCGTCTCAGGTGGCATGCGCACCGCCAAACACCATGGGGTGTGGGCGGCGCGGTCACTCACCCTCCGTTCTTACTCCCTGACAGACGCGAGCTGCTGCAAGGGCCGCAAGGCACGCCGCGATGACGGCGCCGCACACCAAGAGGGAGCAGGCGAACATGCGGGCCACGCTCACGATGGCACAGGAGCTGCTGTGGTACCGACTGATGAAGAGCGGCTGGGATGCATTGCTGGAACGCGTCACTGAGCTATTGGATGCAGCGACCATGGGAGCACCGCCTTTCTGCTACCAGCTCACGCCCCGGGCAACGACAGGATCCTACGGCGGGCCTCGCCGCGCACGCATAACCCCAAGAGCACCCGGGGGCTTCGTCGACATCAGCACGACCCACGGCGGAGGGCGCCCCCTCGCACCCGCACCACCTCAGATGGGTGCAGGCACGAGCGTCATCGCACATGGCCCAGGCAAGGCACCGGCCCGCCATCCTCAGGACAGCGTGACAGGCCGAGCGACATGGAGCGTGGGGCACTTCAGCAAGGTCTTCGGGGAAGTGGCCTCGGAGGCCTACGTGCCCCGTATGATGGACCAGGAGTACACGCCAGAGGACGACCCCGACTCCTTCCTTGGGCCAGGATGGGAGGAGGAGGCGTTAGGAGCTGAAGCCTTCCAGGAGCCGCCAGAGAGCCTCACCAGCCGCGCCGTCGACAACAGATATAGGGTACCACTGATCCCTCAGGGACAAGTTTACGCTAACCATGAGTCACAGATGAACCAGGTCACGGCGCCAGGCGATGGTTCCGGCACGGTAGTGCCCCCTCATCAGGAGAGACTTACTGGGGGCTGCGTGGGAAGGGCCAGGAGCAAATCCCCTCCCCACGTCGCACGGAGCAAGGCAACGCCCGGAGGTAGGCCCTCTCCAGGGGTGGCGCCGGCGACCTTTCGCCCGGCAGAGGACCCGTGGTCGTCGAGGGCGCCGCTGGCGTCCCCTCTACCCTCGTTGGGCCGTCCTAGTTTCCGGTCGTCCCGGCGGTGGTAGGGGGTGGCGCAAGGCGGGCCCCTCATCAGGCGATATGAAGTAAGGCTCACGCCTGTGAAGATCGCCGCCCGTGGCACTCTCACGTAATAATGAGTGGGGCTGTACACGCCCCGGAGTCTCAGGAGCGCCGCTCTCGGGCCTCGGGGGCTCCCTCCCACGCCCAGTGGCAGCACTTAGCTCCGCACTGGTGAGAAGACGTCGAAGACTAGACTAGGCGCCGGACGCGGCCATTTTCTTTGGATGTCTTTTCTGTAGCCCTGCGTTTTGGATTTGGATTTAAATTGAAGTTGAATTTTCATTTGATGCGCACGGGAGGGATGCCTTTTCTCGTTCGAGCTATTTCTCGCAGTCTGGTTCTTGCCTTATTTTGGAGTTCGCGCCTGTTGCTCCCCCCTCGTGGGCCCCTCGCTAGCGGAGCTAGACATCAAGCACACGAGCCACACACGTGTTGCACCATGGCTGGCGCTCGCTTATCATGTGGCCCCCCTCGGGCGTGTCGACGAATTCCTCAGGAGCCTCCCAGAAAGCCACAACCTCTTGAGCCGTTTTTGGGCTCATCCAGGCTAAGGTAAACCGCAATAGCCACCTTGCCCCAGCATATGTGAGCTCGTGAAGATGCATACCCAATTTGACACTGAAGGATAAAAATCCGCGATTGGTTTACAAGAGGGGCTCCCCCTCTCAAAATGCACTTACAATCTTCTGAGGCCATGCCCAAGTTTTTACAGGCTAAACAGCAGGGAAACCTGGGATCAGTCGGATATGTCACTCGCCGCGTCCCCCATGTCATCTTTAGATGCACCGCTAGCGTCGTTGTCGCCGTCATTGGTGTCGCCTCCACCTTCACCGGCGCCGGCATCACCGTCGTCAGCCACGTCGCCTTCATCTGCAGCAACTACCACCCCGTCATCATCAGAAGTGAAGGCCCTGACCAGCGCATCCACGTGGTCTTCAACCCATCGCGCCAGGTCATCCCGGATGGCTTCAGGAATGGGAGCAATGGCGGCGTCAAAATTGAAGTTGGGATCGGCGTTCTAGAGATGGCTGAAGACGCGGGAGAATGCACGCCCGAGCAGGCTGCGACTCCTCTCTTCAACAAGCTAGCGACCGCTCTCAGAGCGGTTCTACAGGTGCGTCACCACGTCAGCGAAGAAGCGGAGGTGGCTAGCATAGTCATTCGCATGGGGATGAGGAGCATTCTCATCGTAGATATGGCCCAGGGCGGTGTTGGCCCTATTCCCGAGATCCTCGAGCATGGGGGCGTGCACACGCTCCAACATCTGCCGCTCAAGCACTTCATCCTTGTTTTGCCGCGTGACAAACTCGGCGTCGGTGAAACGCTGCCAAAGAGGGACCAGCTCGATGCAGGTGGAAGCCAGCTTAGCCTACACCGAGGCTAGGGAGGTTGCGGCAACCTCCTCGCGCCGCTCCACCTCGATCAACCTGGACTGGAGGGCAGCATTCCTACCAGCGGTCCCAACTTCCTCAAGCTTTAGCTTCAAGTCATGCCTGCTCTCGAGATCCGCACAAGCCTCGGCCACCCGACGGTCGACCTCCTCCTAGGCCCTGGCTTCGCGCGCGGACATTGTCCTCTGCCTGAGCAACCTGGCGCCCCCTCGTCTCCAAGCGTTCGAGTTCAAGGCTGCGCTCCACAGCTTCCAGCGCGAGCGCCTCCTCGCGCTTCCGGATCTCTTCCTCCTTGGCAGGCGTACCCCTCAACGACGCAAGGGAAGCCCTGCGTGCCTCCACCTGCTGATCCAAGACGGCGCTCCAAGCTTCGAGGTCCCACGCACGCTTCTCCACGGCCTCGCGACAGCGGTCAGCTTCCCGAGCCTCCTCCAGAGCTCGGGAGCAGGCCTCACGGGAGGCTACAAGGGAAGCCTCAGCCTTCGCATTATCGAGCTCACGCTGGTGGTGCCCGAGGTTGATGGCCACCTTCAGCTTGTGCCACTCCTCCGCCAACCGAAGACCCTCGGCCTCAAGGCGAGCGTCGACACCCACAAGTTCTTCACCGAGGCGGTTCATCGTGGCCATCGCCTCCTGGAAGAGCTCACGACGAACAACGCACCGCCCGTGCTCGAACTCAAGCGCACGGCCCATCTCGTCCTCCGCCACGGGGGCCATGGAGATGCCTGGAGCGGTGCGCCCCCTCTTAGCAGGGGGCTGGGGGCTGGCGCTGTGCCATGCGCCAGCTGGGCCTCGCGAGGGGTCCGAACGAGCGAAGGCCCCTTCTTGAAGAAGACCCCAGGATTGAAGCCAACCAGCCGCCGTCCACGACCAAGGGAGGAAACCTTGGCATGCTTGCTGTGCTCCGAGCAAGGCCGTGAGAAAAGACGGCGAAGACATGAGCTCAAGACACCTTGACAACGGGTCAACTCCCACGGATGACCCCACGCCGTGGGCAGCGCACGAGCCTGCGGCGCTCAAGTTTGGCGAGGGAAACAAGGCGAGAGGGAGCTTCTTCTCAGGAGATTTTGTTGCCTTGGCAGAAGGGGTCCTGAGGAGACAATCGTTAGGAAGGGAAGCAACACGCAGAAGATCACCAAGATGAGGTACTTACTCGTCAACGGCGATGTACTTCCTCCGTTTTAATGGCCCAAAGGAGCCACTGCCACAGCTCGAGGAACCCTTCCTCTTGCGGAGTTCTTCAAAGTCGACACAAAGCCGGCTGAAGCGTTGGACATGGCGGCCGACATGAGGCGCAGCCGGAGAAGTGCTCGAAGGGGTAGCCTCAGAAGCGCAAAGCTGAGGGGAGCTATCCGGCTCTGCCTTGCAGTGACTGGCCGAGGCCTCAGGAGCCCCGGCCTCGGGAGACGCGGGCTGCGTCGCCCCTTCAACCGCCACCCTAGGGCAAGAGTCACGAGTCCCCGAGGTCGACGCCTCGAGAGCCCTGGATGGCATCAGCATCTCGACACCTTCACTGTCGGCCCCCAGCGGTGCTCGCCCTCCTGCACCAACACTTGGGGCGAGCTCGACGCCAGCGTCGAGGAGAGGGACCACGACAATGGGGTTCTCACGGGGCCCGACAAGGCCGACTGGGCGCAGCCCCCACTCGTCGAAGGAGGGCATCCGCTCCACGAAGGTCATCTTGTTCGAGCAGCAGTACAAAACACAACTCTTCCTCGGCAGGTCGTCTCGCAACGGGACGCCCGTCAGGACCTCGAGCACCGTTCGCCGTGCCTCAAGGGGGAGCCTAGACTCCTGAAGTCTCATGTGGTCCTGGCTGTTGAGCAAAGCCCACATCAGCCAGGAGTGGCGATGGAGCGATTCGGCGCCGGATGAACTCCCTCACCACCATAGGCGCAGTCATGCCAAGGTCTTTGAGCCACCTCAACCTGAGCCAGACGGGGACAAGGCGCGGATCGGCGAGCCTTCGGTGGCACCAATTGGAGTTAGGAATGGCGGGCCCTGACGAAGAGGAGAGCAGGGGGTGAGCACTCTGACATCAACAAACACCCACCGTGTCCGAAACTCGCTCGTGGATCATGGATGTTCGAAGTCGATCCCGTCACCGGCTGTCGCCGCGATGGCTTGAAAGCTCAGGCATCCGGAGCTCTGCCGAGGATCACTCAGGTGCAGCGAGAAGAAGTGGCGGAGAAGAGCCACGAAAGGAGCAATGCCTACCATGGCCTCGCAAACGAAGGCAAAGACGGCAATAAAGGTCACAGATTGGGGATCAAGGTGCAGCATGTGGATCTGATAATGGGAAAACACTGCGTTGAGGAAGGCAGAGAAAGGAGGGACCAAGCCGTCCCAAAGGGCGTCGATGAAGAAGGGGACCTCAGTGGCCGCCCGGTCAATGCGAGCACAAGATGCAGGACAAGCCACCATCTTTCCCCACTCATTGAAGCTGGAGGCGAGCATGGATGCACCTTGCCCATGGCCTCATCGTTGAGCACCAGCGATCGGCCAACTGCGGGCTCGGTGGCCGGGGGCGCATTAGCAGGCTATTGGGGCCCACTGCATTAGCGGGCTCGTCCAACTGCTAATGCGCCCCCGGCGCTCTGCACTTGATCTTTGTCTTCGCCTCGAAGCCAAGCCCGAGCGCGCCTTGGGCCTGGGGGCTACTGTCAGCATTTTGGGAATGGGGGTCCCCAGACTTGCCTGCCTGCGACCCACGGCATGGCTTTGCTAGCAGGCCTGTACGGCCCATCTTCATCAACAAGGCAATCAAGACCCTTGCGAGGGGCCAAGCCTCGCGAGGCGGATGACGCAAGACCCCCTCAGGAGCGGCCTCACCAGGCTGGCTCGCGAGGGGCGGAGAGTTCATGGCTAGGCAAACATCGCGATGTTCTCGTGACGTGAGCCATGACGATCGAGACCAGGCGGGCGCCAGCGCACGCAGCGTCCTTGTTTCCTCTTTGGTGCTAAGGGGCAAGCGCAGGCGCGGAGTATCGAGGCATCAAGCAAAGGTTTCCATATCGGTGCAACGAGACCAAGACCAGCAGACAACAAGATGGAGGTCACCATGGAGCCCAAGGCGACGTCACCACCAGAGCCTTTTGCAGGCGAAGACCAATTTTCTCAGGATAAGCTGTACTAGCTGTCCCCTTTCAAATTGGTTGTTCTTGGCTCCCTTCCCGCTCAATATTTTGGGAGAGGACCAGGGCCTCTATAAATAGGCCTAGCCACCACCGTAGAAAGGGATCGTATCTGGAAACCGGACCCTCACACACGCAAGTTCACCAAGCACAAGAACACCTCAACCTCAGGAGGCTGTTCTTCCCTTTGTACTGTTCATCATTAGCCCCAGAGGCAATCCACCACCACCACACTAGAGTAGGGTATTACACCACAACAGTGGCCCAAACCAGTATAAATCTTGTGTCCTTTGTGTTGCGAGTTCATTGAGTTAGTTCGTAAGATCTTAGCTGAGTTAGGACGCGGATCAGTAGGGGGAAATCTTCGTGCGCACCCGTGATCCGATACTACTATTCAACCAGCCCTCCATGGGGTCCTGTTCATCCAGCCCTCCACGGGGTCCTGTTCATCCACCGGCTAGATCGATCGAGGTACTGTTCATCCAGCGGCAACGGACTCTACTACAACGGGTTCCTGTTCATCCAACCCCCACCGGGAACTGTTCATCCAAGCCCCCTCAACAAGGCTCACTGTTCATCCAGGGAAGGAGGCAGCAGTGTTCGATCGGCTTCAGTTAGCAGTAGTAGAGAAGGAATCACTCGGGTTCAGTTAACAGCAAGGGATCGATCGATCTCTCGGGTTCAGTAACGCGTAGCCTGTAGTGCAATCGCTCGGGTTCAGTTAGATCCCAATTCCTCACTCGGGTTCTATTAGAGCGCAACGCCTCGCACACACGCGCGTACGTACGAGAGAAACGCGCATCGCTCGGCCCCTGACCACCCACCGTAACCGAGAACTCCCCCGATATTTTCCTCGCCCTCGCTTCTACCACTGTTTTCTCTGTCATGGACGGCCCAGAGAATGTCATGCAGCTGCATCTCCGGCCCGACCAGGACGAAAAGCCCATTTTCTGTCATGATTTTTTGTCAAAGAAGTAGGAGCCCACCACATCTATGATGATACCGGGTTTTGTCACAATTATCATCATAGAAGTGTCATAAGCATGACATATTTTTTTTGTTCGGCCCAGAATGTCACGGATGTGTCGTTTTTTTGTAGTGCATACAATGGGTGAAGATAGTTTTGCACATGTAGAATACTCGGGTTAAACTTGACAAGCCTGGCATGTACAGACATGGCCTCAGAACACTGGAGACCGAAAGGTCGAACGTGAATCATATAGTAGATCTGATCAACATAGAGATGTTCACCATTGATGACTGCTCCATCTCACGTGATGATCGGACATGGTTTAGTTGATTTGGATCATGTATCACTTAGATGACTTGAGGGATGTGTATCTAAGTGGGATTTCTTAAGTAATTTGATTAATTGAACTTAGTCCTAATAGTATTTTTCATATCTATGTTGTAGATCAATAGCTCGTGTTGTAGCTCCCCTATGTTTTTGTTATGTTCCTAGAGAAAACTAAGTTGAAAAATGATAGTACCAATGATGCGGACTGAGTCCGTGATCTGACGATTATCCTTGTTGCTGCACAGAAGAATTATGTCCTTGATGTACCGCTAGGTGACATACTGTAGGATCGTAAGTATGACTAGAGGGGGGGGGGTGATTAGACTTGGCCAAATCAAAATCTATCCTTTTTCTCAATTTTACGTCTTGGCATATTTTAACAACTTAGCACAAGTCAAGCAATCAACCTACACATGCAAGTCTAAGAGTATAGCAGCGGAATGTAAAACATTTTCATATGAAGGTAAAGGAGTTTGGGGGGAGCAAACGCAATGTAGACATGGAGATTTTTTGCGTGGTTCCGATAGGTGGTGCTATCGTACATCCACGTTGATGGAGACTTCAACCCACGAAGGGTAACAGTTGCGCGAGTCCACGGAGGGCTCCACCCACGAAGAGTCCACGAAGAAGCAACCTTGTCTATCCCACCATGGCCATCGCCCACGAAGGACTTGCCTCACTAGGGTAGATCTTCACGAAGTAGGCGATCTCCTTGCCCGTACAAACTCCTTGGTTCAACTCCACAATCTTGTCGGAGGCTCCCAATTGACACCTAACCACTCTAGGAGACACCACTCTCCAAAATGTAATAGATGGTGTGTTGATGATGAACTCCTTGCTCTTGTGCTTCAAATGACAGTCTCCCCAAAACTGAACTCTCTCTCACGGATTTGGATTTGGTGGAAAGATGATTTGAGTGGAAAGCAACTTGGGTAAGGCTAGGGATCAAGATTCATATGGTTGGAATGGAATATCTTGCTCTCAACACATGAGTAGGTGGTTCTCTCTCAGGAAATGTATGTTGGAAGTGTAGGCACATTCTGATGGCTTTCCTTACTAATGAAGGAAGGGTGGAGGGGTATATATAGCCTCCACACAAAATCTATCCGTTACACACAAATCACCAAACTTGGTGGGACCGAATCATGAAACTCGGTCAGACCGATTTATTTCAAAATGTGAATGTTAGGCTTTTCGGTGGGACCGACATGTCAACTCGGTGGGACCGATTTCATTAGGGTTAGGGCATAATGTAATCTCGATGAGACCGATTACACAAACTCGGTGGGACCGATTTTGGTAACAAGCTAACCACAGAGTTGGTCAGGCAAACTCGGTGGGACCGAATCGCTCATTTCAGTGAGACCGCAACGTTACGAAGGGGAAACAGAGAGTTTGCATTGCGAACTCAGTGGGACATATCACTCATCTCGGTTGGACCGAAACGTTACAAAGGGAAACATAGAGTTTGCCATCTCATCTCGGTGAGACCGAGATCCCTATTGGTGAGACCAAAGTGACTAGGGTTTCTGGCAGTGGCTATGTCAAGTGAACTCGGTGGCGCCGGATAGATCAAATCTGTAGGGCCGAGTTTGACTTTTGGTTTGGGGCATATGTGGATATGAGAAAGTGGTTGAGGTCTTTTGGAGCATATCACTAAGCATTTTGAGCAAGCAAGTCATTAAGCAACACCTCATCCCCTTTTAATAGTATTGGCTTTCCTATGGACTCAATGTGATCTTGGATCACCGAAATGAAAATGCAGAGTCTTCAGCTTGAGCCAAAATGTGTCCTTAGCATTTTGAGGGGTCCACATTCCTAATCCATGCCATGCCAATCATTGAACTTTCTGAAATGATCATCTTGAAATAGCATTAGTTCAATGAGCTATATGTTGTTGGTAATTACCAAAACCACCCAGGGATAGTTGCCCTTTCAATCTCCCCCTTTTTGGTAATTGATGACAACATATAGATCAAAGCTGACTGCATCTTAGTTACCTTAAGATCAAGATCATAAAATTTGGTCTCTATGATCCTGTCCAAGCTCTCCCGATTCTTGTTCGGGGTGGCTGTCGGTGTCAAAACCGGCGGATCTCAGGTAGGGGGTCTTGAACTGCGCGTCTACGGTTGATGGTAACGGGAGACATGGGACACGATGTTTACCCAGGTTCGGGCCCTCTCTATGGAGGTAATACCCTACTTCCTGCTTTATTGATATTGATGAATATGAGTATTACAAGAGTTGATGTACCATGAGATCGTAATGGCTAAAACCCTAGAAGTATAGCCTATATGATTATGATTGTGTTCTCTACGGACTAACCCCTCCGTTTTATATAGACACCGGAGGGGACTAGGGTTATACAAAGTTGGTTAAAGAGAAAGGAATCTTTATATCAGAATGCCAATCTTGCCATCCACGCCAAGGAGAGTCCCATCCAGACACTGGTGAGAGTCTTCGGTCTTGTATCTTCATGGCCCATTAGTCTGGCCCATATCCAGCAGGCCGGATGCCCGAGGACCCGTTAGTCCAGGACTACCTCAGTAGCCCCTGAACCATGCTTCAATGACGAGGTGCCCGGCGTGCAGATTGTCTTCGGCATTGCAAGGCAGGTTCCTCCTCCGAATACTCCAGCACAGTCTTCGGACACAACAAACATGTACGGATCTGCAAAACAAGTACCACACACCACCACAGAGAGTATAATATTTCACAAGTCCAGTATGCTGACAACTTTTTGTAAAGTGACATCACGTCCCTACCCGGTTATTATTTCGAACCGTTTTTAGCCTGTCGCTCCATGTTTTGAGACGCAATTTTATTGGCACATGTTGTCGAAGCAGAGGTCATGTCCCCTTATTATGGGATTCTCATCAATACGGGCGTGGGTATCCCAACCATTCTATTGGCATGGTCCCTTGGGAATAGGCAGGTTTCAAGGCCTAGGAGGAGGCGTTCGATATTCGTCGCCTTTATGAAGGGGCCACGACCCGACTTTCTCTTTTACGCCACCCCTTTCATCAATCTCTCCAACCTCGAGTTCCAGCACCCAAGGTTCAATCTAATTGCTTCGAGCTTCCCAGTCATGTCTGGACCTAGCCCTCCAGGCCGGTGGGTGGCTTCCTCTGTCACAGAGGAGGATATTGTGAAGCTCCGGGCAGCAAGGTACCTGACCGCGGAAATCCCCCACAGGCTTCCTGCTCAAGGGCAGGTTATTCCTACTCCCAGATCCGGCGAGAGGGTTGTACTCATCTCCCACTTCCTCCGAGGGCTAGGGTTCGCTCTTCACCCCTTTGTTCGAGGGCTCATGTTCTATTATGGGCTAGATTTTCATGATCTAGCCCCAGACTCTTTTCTTCTTACCTCGGCGTTCATCGTCATGTGCGAGGCCTTCCTTCGTATTCCCCCACACTTCGGCCTATGGCTCAAGACTTTTAATGTGAAGCCGAAGGTGATCGAGGGGAAGCAAGCGGAGTGTGGTGGTGCCACGGTGAGCAAGCTCACCAACGTTCTTTGGCTAAAAGGATCCTTCACAGAATCTTCCAACTTATGGCAGTGGGAGTGGTTTTACATCACTGAACCCCGTGGTACCAAGTGGGCAGCCACACCTATGTTCCGATCCGGCCCTCCAATTCAGCTCGCATCATGGATCAACAAGGGGTTGGACTGGGGATCAATCAACGAAGTGCAAACTCTACAGAGCCGCATCCGGAGTCTCCTTGAGAAGGACACCAATCTCATCGTTGTGATTCAAGTAATGTTAGTCTGCCGGGTCCTTCCGTGCCAGCGACGACCCCTCCGTATGTGGGAGTTTAATCCGGAAGGACCACGAACCCTTCAGCACTTCTTCGGCATGACGCACAGAGGAATGTGGAAGTTATTTTTTAGGACACGAAAACAGTGGCTGGACCAGTGATGGCAATGGGTCGGGTTTGGGGCATGTGGAGCTGGTCCAAATCCAACCCATGACCCATCTTCCTACCCTCTGCCCATCCACCAAATTATCCATGGGCACAATTTGTGCCCATTCCCAAACCCATTGGTTACCCACATACCCATGGAGCTCCCAAAGATCAAATTAACTCATCATCATTCACTCACAAATGGCAACATAAGCTACATGCATAAGTAGGAAACAAGTAATACGATGAGTCCTTAAGTGTGACATACCAAAGGTTGATTCTGCAGCATATAGCTCATGGCATAAGTTGCATATTTCCTGCCATTTCCCATTGATTCGCTCTTTCTACTATCACTGGCATATGGCCCCACATGTCATATGGGTATCCATTGGATGTCCATGGAGCACAAACTATAACCATGCCCAACCCGGCTGTTTGTGGGTATCCATATCCATGGACCCATGGGCGAAAATGTGCTCCATACCCTTGCCCAACCGGGTCGGGTATCCATGGGTATCCAGATCCATGGATAAAATTGCCATCCCTAGGCCGGACACTACCGAGGACATCATCCTTGACTACAACCATCCAGATACCTCGGTAAGCACTTGACTCCCGAACACAGCTTAATTAAATATTCCATGATAAGATACTGAGAAAATCATATTTTTCCAAGGGTGGACGAAGAAGGCGGAGTGAATTAGGTGTTCAGCCCCTCTTGCCAAAGACTTAGCTAGTCCTGTGCTAACAAGGATGATGGTCCCGGCACCATTCCAAGTGCCGGTGAAAGAGGACAACAAGGAGGGTAGGAAGGCCAAAGGTGGCCTCCATTCTGAATACACCAAACACTGTGTCTGAGGAGATTAAGGTTCCCTCTTCCGAAGATAAAAGAGAAAGAGAAGCTGACATCCTTTCTCCCCATGGTAGGAAAAGGCCCGCCTCCGAAGGTTGGGAGGTAAAGGCTTCTAAGCGATGTAAGACGCTCCTATCAGGCGGTTCGGGCTCAGAAGTTGACATTGCCGCGCAGTTCCTCCGTAGGGACGAGCCTTTAGCCGAATCGTAAGTGAACACGGGTGTTTTAAACATATCCCGTTCCTTTTCTTGTTACAAGGGTAACATCTAGAAGACATGTTTTGCAGTCCGGCATGCAGTCTTCCTCAACAATCCTCTTCCGGGGATCTTCTTCCGGAGATGATGGAAAGCGAGACGCCTCCATAGGATTCCTCGCCCAATAGGGCGGACGATTTCGAGGTGTCGTCCCAAAGGATCTCTCCCGATCAACAAGTGGTGCATAGGATAATGAAGACAATGCCCCAAGGTGAAACTTCGGTCGCCCAGGGTCCGGGGAGTGTGGTCCCTATGGGGACCAACAATAAAGGCTCCGGACTAAACAGTTTACATCCAGAGATGACTCTAGTGTCGGGCAAACATATCCCTTCAAAGGGAGTCTGTACGCCCACAGCTGCTTCCCGGGGTCCAGAGGTGCCGGATACACTGATGGACATGTTGCGATATTCGTCCGTCTCAGAGGAACAACGTGCCTTGATGGGTACGATGGTTGAGAGGATTATGTCCGCGAAAAGAGGATTGAATGAAGCATTCACGGGTCTGCTAAGAGGCTTCGAGGTACATAATGTAATATTTTCGATTGTGCTCTATACGCAAAGTGCTCCTGAGACTTTGGTGGACGTCCCAAGGGAGGCAATCAGAGGATCGAAAAAGATATGCCCAGGAAATAATCTAATTAATTGGAACACGGGCTATTACATCCACGACGACTGCCCACGATACAGAGGTTGCAGGTCTGGAGCAGAAACTTGATGTGGCGAATGACGAAATCATGCTTATTAACAGGCGGCTCGACGATGCGCAAGGTATGTTTTGAGGCGGTCAATGTAAGTGTGTATAATAACATGAGCATGAAGCTAAGAATTATATACTGAGACATGCATAACTGCAGATAGCGCTGCCGTGGTGGAGGCCCTTCGGGCTGAACTTGCCCGAGCCAAGGAGCAAGCCCAGATGAGTAATGTGGCTGCCAAGAAGGTAGCTAATGAGTTAAATGCCGAACAGGCTGCTCGGTGCCAGTTCGAGGAGAGAATGTCACCATGGCTTGTGAGCTAAAGGAAGCCACTGTCCGATGCGAGTTCCTCGAGAGGGATAAAAAAGCCAAAATGGCCGATCTCGACAATGCCTTGCAAGAGGTGAGGGAAGCACGATCCGAGTCTAGGGCGGCTCGGAGGAGATCCGACAAGCTAGGGAGATAGCGGCCGATAAGCCCTTCTTATTACAAACTAAATTCGGCGATCCAAAATATGCCCCGCTTAATCAAATGTGGAGCTCTCCAGACGCATTCTTGGACTTGCCGAAGAGCGCCTATGATGCAGCGCAATTTTACCAAGCACATGAAGGGTATGCAATGGAGAAGCTTTTCTAGACACAATTCGGCACGCCAAAGCACCCGATGTTGCTGAACGAACGGATGGCCCAGTGGGCCGAGCTCCACAAGATATCCGGTTCTGCCATGAAGGACGTCATGGTCCGGCTGTGGCCAACTAAGACAATTCCAAATAGTTATTTCAGTTTGGTTCAGCGACTTATGGATGTGGTGCCGCGTATCGACGCCGTGAAGCGATCAACATGCATTTAGGTGCACGGATGGCCTTTGCCCGTGTCAAGACGTATTGGGCGAAGATGAAGGCCGCGGATATTGCAGTGAAGAGTCCACCCGGGGGCAAGGGCAAACACACGCCGAAGCATTATTTTGGAGATGTCCTAGAGGGCACCCGCTTAATAGAGGTTCAGTGCTCAAAGGTTATGGTCTTCGAGTGAATGTGCCGAAATTTTAAAAACGATATTATGATATTTTAAGGCTATGCCTAAAATTTTTGGCTCCTCCTGTGCGGCCGTTCTTGTATAATCTGAAAGTTTTCCATTCGTCGGCTTCAGCCCCCTCGCATAAAATACGAGGGTGTTCGGAAAAGCACTTGATCACTCTTAACCCAACGTCTTGGTCCGTGAAGGAGGTGTCAATGCGGCGAACTAGGCAATCAGACTATAGGGCTTTAACACTTTCACTTAGCCATAGGAGTGTGACGGTGGGTCTACGATATAGCCCCTGGTATGTACGCAGCTATCCGAATATGGTGTGTTGCATAGATCACTGGAAGAACGATCCTTCGTGTAATACGTGAGGAATCGTGAAAGATTCTAATAAGTCATCGAGTGGTTGACCAGCTCTCGCCGCATCATGACAGTCAGTTTTCAGCTTTCTCTACCGAGGTGCTCATCCGGATAAACTGGGACACAATCGCAGTAGTTATCCCTTTACTACCTTAGCCGATAGAGCGGAACGTAAGGTAGTAAGCACAGGAGCCGGGCAACCCAACTATTGACCAAAGACATGATTCGGAGCTGATGCTTATAAGGCCGAACTCATGACGCCAAAGTGTGCTAAAAAGCTGTTCGGACTTGTCGGCAATTTATTTGTTCCCATATTGAGCCCCTGGCAATTTGAGCCGAGGTGCGTGTGTGAAAGAACCGAAGAAGCAAAATTCAGTTCTTTTAGAAAAAGTGAATACTAAATACGAATTATGTTCACTGGAACCCGATTCATATGTCTATTGCCATTTTACAGATAATAACGCCGCGACCCAGGCTATTTGACATGCCGGTGGTCGAAGGCTGAGGGAGAAGGCACTTTAATTATAGTCTCTAAATAGAGAGTGCGGTCTACTAAGAATTACTTGGACCTCCTGTCGCACGTCTGCGCCGCCTTGCCTCGATGAAAGGACTCCTCAACAGGAATAGCCTTTGGGTAGGTGAACGAAGCCGAACTCTGAAAGAGTCTGTGAGATGACCAATCTTTGAGCCACCTGTGGTAAAAGATAAAAAATAGTTAGAAAAGAAAAAGAAAAGGAGGCTATGGGAGAGCTTGTAGGCCTGTCCGTATTGTGCCCTTGCCGATGACCAGGGTATTCTAAGTACATCATTATGTATGCGCGGTACAAACTTCACGGGTATATGAGGCGAACGATGGAGGTCGAACTGCTAATCCAGTTCTGAGATTGATTGGCCCCATTTAATAGAGGCCGGCGGCTTAATGGACGATGAGATATGCGGCTTGATGAGGCCGCTTGGTACTTCGACTGTTGTAGCCGTAGTATGACCCTCCGTACGGAGGGAGTGTTCCGTATTTCCATTTATTATTATGACGCCATGTGGACCAGGCATCTTAAGTTTTGCACGGGCGTAGAGTGGGACCGCATTAAAATGAGCAAAAGTGGTACGCCCCAGAAGTGCATGGTAGCTACTGCGGAACGGGACAATATCAAAGGTCAAGCCTTCGCTTGGGAAGTTGTTTGCCAAACCAAAAATGACCTCCAATGTGATGGAGCCTCTACAGTGAGCTTCTATGCCGAGTACTGCTCCCTTGAGGGTAGTTGTGGTGGGCTTGATTCTTGAAGGATCGATGCCCATTTTGCGGACAGTGTCTTGGTAGAGTAGATTAAGGCTACTGTCACCATCCATAAGTACTTTCATGAGATGGAACCCATCGATAATTGGATGGATGATCAGAGCTGCCGAACCTTTAGGACGGATATGGCGGAGTTTTGGGGGGAACGACTCTATGGCATTTGCGTCCCATAGTGCGCGCCTACGCTCCCCTGTAGGGGTGTGCGTCACGTATAGCATGTTTACGGTTTTACTTCAGGGGGAAATTGTTTCTGACCCCCGGTATTTAGCTGGCGAGTCTCTTCGTCATCGCTGTCACTGGGCGGCCCCTTCCCCTTGTGTTCGGCATTAAGCTTGTCGGCTTGTTTGAAGACCCAACAACTTCTGTTGGTGTGAGTAGCTGGTTTATCGGGGGTGCCATGAATTTGGCAGGGCCGATCCAGTATTTTGTCTAGATTAGATGGCCCATCTCTATTTGCCTTGAATGCCTTTTTCCGTTGACCGTGTTTGGAGCCGCTAAATCTGGCGTTGACCGCCGTGCGTTCTTTCATTATTATTGCGATGCTTGTGTTTATTACGTCGTGGCTTGCCATTGCCGTCTCGGACTTCAAAAGCGCCCGAATCGCTGGTGCTGTTGCTTCTACGAGCGAGCCAGCTGTCTTCTCCCATGCAAAAGCGGGTCATTAGAGCGGTCAGGGCTGCCATGGATTTTGGTTTTTCTTGACCGAGGTGGAGGGAAAGCCACTCATCCCAAACGCTATGTTTGAAGGCCCCGAGGGCTTCGGCGTCCGGACAATCGACAATTTGGTTCTTTTTAATTAGGAACCTAGTCCAGAGCTTCCTGGCTGACTCTTTGGGCTGCTGGATCATGTGACTTAAGTCATCAGCATCTGGTGGCCGGACATATGTACCTTGGAAGTTATCGCGAAAGGCGTCTTTCAGGTCTTCCCAGCTGCCAATGGAGTTCTCTGGAAGGCTGTTTAGCTAGTGCCGCGCTGGTCCCTTTTAGTTTTAATGGGAGGTATTTGATGGCATGGAGATCATCACCGCGGGCCATGTGGATGTGGAGAAGAAAATCTTCAATCCATACCGCGGGATCTGTTGTTCCATCGTATGATTCAATATTCATGGGTTTAAACCCTTCTAGGAATTCATGCTCCATTACTTCATCAGTGAAGCAAAGAGGGTGTGCGGCGCCTCTATATCGGGCCACATCGCAATGTAGCTCAGATGGAGTCCGTCTGCAGCATTCGGCCCGTGCATGATTAGGATTGTCATGTCTGAATAGAGAGCCGTCGTCGCATGTCGGGCACACCCTCATGATCCGTAGATCGATCTGCTATGTCATGCTCTACTGTCCAGGTCCTGCCGAAGGTCATACGTATATGCCCGAGCTGGTTTATTCACGCCTTTACAGCAAGGTGGCACGGGCTGGTGTTCGACTTGTGTTGCTGCTTTGTCCCAACCACGTGGTGGGCGGTCAGCCGCATTGTTCGCTAATGGAACGGGCTCCAACGCCTCGTCATCGAATTGAGGTAGTAATTTGCGCTTCAGGTAACTTTTGGGTGGTCGCTCGAGGCCATATTCCTCGGCTGCCAGGACGTTAGTCCATCTATCATTGAGCAGATCTTGATCAGCCTGGAGCTGCTGCTGCTTCTTTTTCAGGCTCCTTGCAGTGGCTATTAGCCGGCGCTTAAAGCGCTCCTGCTCGAGAGGTTCCTCAGGCACGATAAAATCCTCGTTGCCGAGGCTCAACTCATCCTCGGAGAGTGGAAGATAATTACTGTCCTTCGAGTCTTCGTGTACAGCTTGTTCATCAGGGCTGACTCGCCCATCTTCCCGTTCATCCTGTTCGGAAGTTGGCTCAATGGGGTTTTTCGTTGTCCCCGGCATCGTCTGGAGTATTATTTTCTCCTATGCCGGTATTGTTGTCTTTTTCACGGCGTGACTTAGAACGGCGCTGCTGTCATCGGTGCTTTGGCTGGGTCTCAGGAGGTTTAGCTTCCACTGGGTCTTCTTTGTCATCGCCGTTAACTTCTTTGGGTGTGTCCACCATGTATACGTCGTAGGAGGAGGTGGCCGTCCAGCGCCTGGTAAATGGCGGGTTTCGGGCCTGCTCCTCTTCGGCATCGTCGTCCATACCGTCGATGTCTCCGTAGTCGAGCATGTCGGTTAGATCTTCGATAGTGGCTATTATGTGGGAGGTGGGTGGGAAGCGAAATTCCCCGTCATCAGCCCCTAGTTCAAACCGGATATAATTCGGCAACAAGTCCCCTGCTGAAGAGAGGGTTTTTAATGAGTTTAGCACATCGCCTAAAGGTGAGTACCGGAAGATGTCCGTGAAACTGAATTCAATGATCTACGCCTGGTAAGGTCTGACGGACGCGGATGCATGTAGTTCGGAACCAGTGACCGGAGATGAATACGGGGGTCCGATGACGCAGAACCCGCTCGAAGTTGGATCTGTCTGCGGCTCCAACGCTAATGATTCTGTAGTTTCCGTGGCGGGGTTAAGCTTTCCGTCTTTGGATGGCACAAGCTGCTCTTGATCTAGGGCCAGAGCGTTTACAGGCGCAATCTCCTGGGTATGATCCGATGACAGATTTAGGTCATGTTCATCGTGGTGGCATGGAGCGGCTGCCATGGGCTCAAATCCGTCGAAGATCAAGTCTCTGCGGATATCAGCGACGTAGTTCAAGCTTCCAAACCTGACCTGACGGCCAGGGGCGTAGCTGTCGATCTACTCTAGATGGCCAAGCGAGTTGGCCCGCAGTGCGAAGCCGCCGAATACAAAGATCTAGCCAGGGAGAAAGACACCCCCGAGCATCGTTGTTGTAGATGATGGATGGAGGCATCAAACCTTCTGAAGACAGCACAACGGAACTCTCAATGAAAGCACCAATGTCGGTGTCAAAACCGGCCGATCTCGGGTAGGGGGTCCCGAACTACGCGTCTAGGGTCGATGGTAACATGAGACAGGGGACACGATGTTTACCTAGGTTTGGGCCCTCTTTATGGAGGTAATACCCTACTTCCTACTTGATTGATCTTGATGAATATGAGTATTACAAGAGTTGATCTACCACGAGATCGTAATGGCTAAAACCCTAGAAGTATAGCCTTTATGATTATGATTGTGTTCTCTACGGACTAACCCCTCCGGTTTATATAGACACCGGAGGGGACTAGGGTTATGCAAAGTCGGTTACAGAGAAAGGAATCTTTATATCCGAATGCCAAGCTTGCCATCCATGCCAAGGAGAGTACCATCCGAACACGGGTGAGAGTCTTCGGTCTTGTATCTTCATAGTGCATCAGTCCGGCCCATATCCAGCAGGCCGGATGCCCGAGGACCCCTTAGTCCGGGACTCCCTCAGTGACCAAGCCCTTCTCAACCGTCAAAGTTGCTTGAATTAGATATGAAAGCTGATCTTGTTTTGACTTTAGAAAAACTTGAGATGCCTCCTCGACACTTGGCATTTTTGCAGCCTTCTCAGCCTTTGCTTTTGCTCTATTCTCTTGTGCTTGCACTGATGTGGGATCATCCTCATTCATCACAATTGTGTTATCCTCAAATTCTGGTATCAAGGGTAAGTGCTCCTTGTCCAACAAGTAAGTGCCTGTGCCCATCTTGGAGTTGATGAGCACCTGAATGTGTGGAGCACACCCATAAGATCTCTTTTGATCAGGAATTGTCCTTTTGATTGTTTCAACAATCAGACTCACGACCTTGAATTTCTAAGGCACATCAAATATCTGTAGCAAGTTGATTGAATGGCCTCTGATCATCTTGTGATCTCCAGATTTGGGCAACAATGTATGCCTCAAGATTGTGTTGATTGTTGCTAGACTAGACAAGAAGTAATGTACAGATCCAAGCTTGTGTCTTTCCAAAGCTTTGTTTGTGATCTCTTTGTACATGTTGGCCATAGAGTTGTGGTCTTTCTTCTTCTTGGCATACACATCCAAATCATCCTCATGCTCTTCAGGGGCATTTATTAGCTTGGCCCACTCATCAACAATTGACTGGTACCTTGTACCCTCAGATATCCACACAATCCTACCATCTGGATAAAAATGAGCAGTGGAGTAGAATTGCATGATGAGTTCATCACTCCATTTTGTCAGATCTTGACCCACAAATTTGTCAACACCACATGATTTGAAGCTCTCATGTACACCGGGAAAATAGTCTTCATTTTCATCAATGAATTCCCAATCAACCCATTTCATATCACAGACTATAGGGTTCTTGTCAACCAAAATAGTCTCATAGAAATCTTGTTGTTCTTTGGTGTGGAACCTATAGTCCACTGCAGTCCTCCTTCTCACATCATAGGGATCAGACTGTCTCCAAAGTCTCAGACCTGCATCCTTCCTGATGTTCATATCCTTTGCCACTGGATGGGTGTCATTGTGATTTGGAATCTTTGGCTTAAGTTTTTTGAGCACTTGGGCTTCAACATCTTCTTGTTCCATCTCAGGCACTGGGGCCTTCTTCTTCTCTTCAGTTGGAATGTTCCTGGTGCTTCTCTTGGGCTTAGAAGTCTTTTGAGCTTGAGCAGCAGCTTTTGGGGCAGTTTTGGGCTTTGAAGTGGCAGCCCCTGACTTAATGGCATTCCCCATAAGCTTCTGGGACTTGGGTGCTGGTGCAGCATCCTCTTCCTATTCATCTTCTCCAACTGGATCTCTTATTATAGAGGATCTACCAATGACTCTGGAAGTGGTCTTCTTGACCCTCTCTTTCCTTTTCTTACTCTCTCTAGTAGCCTCTTCAGTTGGCTTAGAGGTTTCAGCACTTGAGACCCTGGCCTTTGACATAGGAATCCTCTTGGCAGGTGAGGGAATCATGGATTAGGGGGTCCTCGGGCATCTGGACTGTCGTATGTAGGCCGGACTAATGGACATTGAAGATGCAAGACCGAAGACTCCCACCCATGTTCGGATGGGACTTTCCTTGGCGTGGAAGGCAAGCTTGTCATCCCAATATGAAGATTCCTTTCTCTGTAACCGACTCTGTACAACCCTGGTCCCCTCCAGTGTCTATATAAACTGGAGGGTTTAGTCCGTAGAGGCACAGAACAATCATAATCAGATAGGCTAGACTTCTAGGGTTTTAGCCATTACGATCTCGTGGTAGATCAACTCTTGTAACCCCCATACTCATCAATATTAATCTAGCAGGACGTAGGGTTTTACCTCCATCAAGTGGGCCCGAACCTAGGTAAACATTGTATTCCCTATCTCATGTTACCATCGACCCTAGACGCACAGTTCGGAACCCCCTACCCGAGATCCGCCGGTTTTGACACCAACATTGGTGCTTTCATTGAGAGCTCTGCTGTGTCGTTGCCAAGAAGTTAGATGGCCCCGTCAATCATCCACAACAACATTGTCCAGGGAGAAACCTTCCTCCCCGGACATATATTCGTGTTCAGCGGCTTCGCACTACAGGCCAACTCGCTTGGCCATCTAGAGCAGATCGATAGCTACGCCCTTGGCCATCAGGTCAGATTTGGAAGCTTGAACGACATCGCGGACATCGGTAGAGACTTGATCTTCGATGGTCGAGACCGCGGCAGTAGGCGCTCCATGTCACCATGATGAACATGGATTAAATCTGTCATCGAACTACGCATAGGAGATAGAACCTGCAACTGCTCTAGCCTTAGATCCGGAGCAGGTCACGCCATCTGAGGACGGGGGGCTCAACCCCGCCACAGAGGCCTTAGACTCAGTGGCGTTGGAGCCGCACACAAACCCAATCTTAAGTGAGGTCTGCGTTGCCAGAACCACGGACATGTTGCCGGCCACAGGCTCCAAAGCATGTGCATCGGCGCACGACGAGCTTGACCGGGCATCGATCATCGAATTCAGCTCCGCGGACATCTTCCGGCACTCGCCTTTAGCCGATGTGCTAAACTCATTAAAAACACTGTCCTTAGCGGGGGACTCACGACCGAATTATATTTGGTTCGAATCGGAGGCTGCTGACGAATTTCGCTTCCCACCCCCGCCCACTTAATTGCTACTATCGAAGATTTAACTGACATGCTCGATTATGGCTCCGACGACATCGACGGTATAAACGACGATGCCGGAGAAGAGGAGGCCCGAAACCCGCCGTTTACCGGACGCTGGACGGCCACTTCATCATATGACGTATACATGGTGGGGATGCAAGAAACAAGAATAGTGGCGATGACAAGGAAGATCCAGTTGAGGATAAACCTCCCAAGATACAACCAAAGCGCCGGCGTTAGCGGCGCCGCTCTAAGTCATGCCACAGCAAAGACATCAACACCGGCATATGAAAAGATAACACTCCGGACGGTGCCAAAGACAATGAAGACCCCGTTGAGGCGACTTCCGAACAAGATGAACGGGAAGACGGGCAAGTTAGCCCTGATGAACAGGCCACGCACGAAGACTTGGAGGATAGTAATTATTTTCCGCTCTCCGAGGACGAGGTGAGCCTCGGCATCGAGGATTTTATCGTGCCTGAGGAACCTCTCAAGAAGGAGCGCTTCAAGTGCCAGCTAATAGCCACCGCAAGGAGCCTGAAAAAGAAACAGCAGCAGCTTCAAGCTGATCAAGATCTGCTCAACGATAGATGGACCGACGTCCTGGGAGCCGAGGAATACGGCCTCAAGCACCCAGCCAAAAGCTACCCGAAGCGCAAATTGCTACCTTAGTTCGATGACGAGGCGTTGGAGCCTATACCACCATCGCGGCGTGCGGCTGACCGACTAGCACGTGGCCGGGATAAAGTGACAACTCAAGCCGAACACCAGGATACCCTACCTCACTGTAAAGGCAGAGATAAAACAGCTCGAGGACACACATACGACCTATGGCAGGACTTGGACAGTAGAGCAGGTCAAAACAGATCAATCTATGGATCACGGGGACGTGCCCCGACACGCGATAACAGCTATGTTGCCAGACGCAATAGTCATTCTCAGGCCCGGGCGAGAACCATAGACGGACTCCATCTGAGCTACATCGCCGCTCACCCACTTTAGTTCACCAACGATGTAATGGACCATGAATTCCCAAAAGGGTTTAAACCCATGAATATCGAATCATACAATGGAACAATAGATCCCGTGGTATGGATTGAGGACTATCTTCTCCATATCCACATGGCCCGCGGCAATGACCTTCACGCCATTAAATACCTACCACTAAAACTAAAATGACCAGCTCGGCACTGGTTAAACAGCCTTCCAGAGAACTCCGTTGGCAGCTGGGAAGACCTGGAAGACGCCTCTCGCGATAACTTCCAAGGCACACATGTCCGGCCACCAGACGCCTATGACTTAAGTCACATCATACAACAACCTGGAGAGTTAGCCAGAAAGCTCTGGACTAGGTTCTTAATTAAAAAGAACCAAATTGTCGGTTGTCCGGATGCCAAAGCCCTCGCGGCCTTCAAACACAGCGTTCGGGACGAATGGCTCGCTCGCCACTTCGGTCAGGAAAAACCAAAATCCATGACAGCCCTTATCGCTCTTATGACCCACTTTTGCGTGGGAGAAGGCAGCTGGCTCGCTCGTAGGAGAAATGGCACCAGCGACCCAGGCACTTCCGAAGTCCGAGACGGCAATGGAAAGCCACAACGCAATAAATACAAGCGTCGTAACACTGATGAAATAACAGAAGACACATGAGTTAACGCCGGATTCAGCGGCTCCAAGCCCGGTCAGCGGAAAAAGCCATCCAAAATAGAGACGGACCATCCAACCTCGATAAGATATTGGATCGACCATGCCAGATTCATGGCACCCCCGATAAATCAACTACCCATACCAACAAAAGATGCTGGGTCTTCAAACAAGCCGGCAATTAAAAGCCGAACACAAGGGGAAGGGGCCGCCCAGTGGCAGCAATGACGTAGATACTCTTCGGTGGAATACCGGGGTTTAGAAGCAATTCCCCCCAAAGTGCAAACCATAAAATATGGTATATGTGATGCACACCCCCACAGGGGAGCACACGCGCACATTACGGGACACATACGCCATAGAGCGGATTCCCCCAAAAATTAGTCATACCCGTCCCGAAGGATCGGCAGTTCTGATCATCGATCCAATTATTGATGGGTTCCATCTCACGGAAGTCCTTAGGGTTGGCGGCAGTAGCCTCAATCTACTATACCAAGGCACTTTCAACAAAACGGGACACTCCTTCCGTACAGGGGATTATACTACGACCATTACAGCCAAAGCACAAAGTGGCCTCGTCAAGCCTCGCAATTCATCGGCCATTAAGCTGCCAGTCTCCATTAAATGGAACCAATCTATCCCAGAGCAGGATTAGCAGTTCAACCTCCGTCGTTTGCCTCATAACCGCGCTAAGTTTATACCACGCATGCATAATTATGCACTTAAAATACCCTAGCCATCAACGGAGGCACAATACAGGCAAGCCTACAAGCACTCCCATTTCCTCCTTTTCATTTCTAACTATTTCTTTTTATCTTAGAAGGTGACGCAATATATTGGTCACCTCACAGACTCTTTCAGAGTTCGGCTTCATACACTTACCCCAAGGTTGTTCCTGTTAAAGGAATCCTTTAACCGAGGCAAGGTGGCGCAGACGTGTGACAGGAGGTCCAAATAATTATGTAGACCACACTCTCTATTTTTGAGCATGTAAAGTGCCTTCTCCCTCAGCCTTCGACCACCGGCATGTCAAATAGCCAGGGTCGCGACATTATTATTTGGAAAATGGCAATTGACATATCAATTAGATCCTAGTAAACATAGTCATTTCACACTCGCAATTCTGCATGGGTTGCCAGGGGCTCGATATGGGAACAAATGAATTGCCGACAAGTCCAAACAACTTTATAGCACACTTCGGCATCGCGAGTTTGGCCTTATATGCATCAGCTCTGAATCATGTCTTTGGTCAATAGTTGGGTTGCCCGGCTCCTGTTCTTACCACCTTACGTTCCGCTATATCGGCCAGGGTAGTAAAGGGAGAACTACTGTGATTGTGTCCCGGTTTATCCGGATGAGCACCTCAGTAGAGAAAGCCGAAAACTTACTGTCATGATGCGGCGAGAGCTGGTCAACCACTCGATGACTTATTAGAATCTTTCGTGATTCGTCCCGTATTGCACGAAGGACCGTTCTTCTGGTCACTCATGTAACGCACCGTACTCGGATGACTGCGTACATACCAGGGACTATATCCTAGATACATCGTCAAACGTCTATGGCTAAGTGAAAGTACTAAAGCCCTATAGTCCAATTGCCTAGTTTGCCGCATTGACACCTCCTTCAAGGACCAAGACGTTGGATCAAGAGTGATCAAGTGCTTTTCTGAACACGCCCGTATTTTATGCAAGGGGGCTAATGCCGACGACTGGAAAACTTTCAGATTATACAAAAATGGCCGCACAGGAGGAACCACAACTTCTAGGCATAATATTAAATTATAATAATATTGTTTTTACAATCTCAATACATTTCAATCGAACATCATCTCTTTCGAGCACTGACCCTCTATCAAGTGAGCACCCTCCAAGACATCTTCAAAATAATACTCTGACGTGTGATGCTCCTTGCCCTCGGGTGGACTTTTTGCTGCAACATCGATGGCCTTCATCTTCGCCCTGTACGTCTTCACACGGGCAAGGGCCATCCGTGCACCTTCGATGCACGTGGACCGCTTAACAACGTCGATACGCGGCACCGCATCACTTAGTCATCGTACCAAACCGAAGTAACTATTCGGAATTGGCTCAATTGGCCATAGCCGGACTACGATGTCCTTCATGGCAGAGGTGGATATTTTGTGGAGCTCGACCCACTGGGCCATTTGTTCGTTCAGTAACAGTGGGCGCTTTGGCGTGCCGAATTGTTACCAAAATAGCTTCTCCGTTGCATGCCCTTCCTGCGCTTCGTAAAACCACGCCGCATCGAAGGCAATCTTCGGCAAGTCCAAAAAGGCGCCTGGGGAGCTCCACATTTGATTAAGAGGGACATACTTCGGATCGCCCAACTTAGTCTGTAATAAGAAAGGCTTGCCGGCCGCTACTTCCCCAGCTTGCCGGATCTCTTCCCGAGCCGCTCTAGACTCAGATCGTGCTTCTCTTGCCTCTTGTAATGCCTTGTCAAGATCGGCCACTCTAGCCTTGTTATCCTTCTCGAGGAATTCGCACCGGGCAGTGGCTTCCTTCAGCTCTCGCGCCATAGTGGCCATTCTCTCCTCACAATGGCGTTGCGCAGCCTGTTCGGCTTCTAACTCATCAGCTGCCATCTGGGCAGCCACATTACTCATCCGGGTTTGCTCCTTGGGTCGGGCAAGTTCAGCCCAAAGAGTCTCAACCGCGGCAACACCATCTACAGATATGCACGTCTCAGAACATAATTCTAGCTTCGTGCCTGTGTTACTATACATATTATAACACATACCTTGCGCCTCGTCGACTCGCCTGTTAATAAGCGTGATGTCGTTATCCGCCTCATCAAGCTTATGCTCCAGACCTGCAACCTTCGTAGCGTGGGCAGTCTTCATGGAGGTAACAGCCTGTGGTTCCGGTCATTAGATTATTATCTGAGAACATCTTTTTCGATACTCTGATTGCATACCTTTGGGCGCCAACCAGAGTCTCAGGGGCTACTATTTATACACAGGTTCATTTTTGCGTATAAAGCACAATCGAACATTACATAACTCAAAGCCTCTTAGTAGGCTCATGAAGGCTTCATCCAATCCGCTTTTCGCGGACAGAATCCTCTCGACCACCGTACCCATCATGGTACGATAATCATTTGAGATTGACGAACACTATAACGTGTCCATCAGTGTATCCGGCGCATCCGAATTCCTGGAAGCAGCTGTGGTGGTACGGACTCCCTTTGACAGGGTAGGTAAACCGGATAATCCAGAGCCTTTATTGTTAACCCTTGTAGGGACCGCACACTTCGGACTCTGGGTGACCGAAGTTTCACCTTGGGGCACTGGCTCTATTATCCCCCGATCGGGAGAGACCCTCCGGGACGACACCTCGATGTCGTCCGCCCTGTTGGGTGAGGAAGCTTGTGGAGGCGTTTGGCTTTCCATCATCTCGGGTAGAAGGTCCCCCGAGGAGGAGGATTGTTGAGGAAGACTGGACTACAAAACAAATATTCTAGATGTTACCTTTGCAAAGAGAAAAGGAATGAGGTGTGTTTAAAATATCTTTGTTCACTTACAATTCGGCTGGAGGCCTGTCCTTATGAAGGGATTGTGCGATAACAACACCTTCCGAGCCTGAACCGCCCGACAGGGGCGTTTTGCCCCACTTAGGAGCCCTTACTTCCCAACTCTTGGAGGCGGCCCTTTTCTTACCTTGAGAAGAAGGGATGTCAACTTCTCCTTCCCTTTTGTCTTCAGAAGAGGGAGCCCTAGTCTCCCCGGACACAATGTGTGGTTTGCCTCCAGGATGGAAGCCGCCTTTGGCTCCCCCGCTCCTCTCATTCTCCTCCTCCACCGTCGCATGGTATGGCGCCCGGACCAACATCCTTGCTAGTATGGGACTAGCCGAGTCTTCGGGAAGAGGAGCCGAATACCTGATTCGCTCCGCCTTCTTTATCCAGCCTTGGAAGACGATGGGTTTCTCAGCACCTTATCATGAGATGCATATCCAAGCTGTGTTCAAGAATCAAGTGCTTACCGAGGTATCCGGATGGTTGCAGTCGAGGCCGATGTCTTCTGTAGTGTCCGGCCACTGTTTTCATTTCCTGAAAAATAACTTCCACATTTCTCTATGCATCACACCGAAGAAGTGCTGAAGGGTTTGTGGTCCTTCTGGATTAAACTCCCACATGCGGAGGGGCCGCCTTTGGCACGGGAGGACCCGGCGGCCTAGCATTACTTGAATCATGTCGATGAGTTTAGTGTCCCTCTCAAGGAGACTCCGGATGCGGCTCTGAAAAGTCTACACTTCATTGGTTGATCCCCAGTCCAACCCCTTATTGACCGATGATGCAAGCTGAATTGGAGGGCCAGATCGGAACGCAGGTGTAGCTACCCAGTTGGCGCCACAGGGTTCAGTGATATAAAACCACTCCCGCTGCCATAAGTCAGAAGATTCTGTGAATGATCCTTTTAGCCAGGGAGCGTTGATAAGTTTACCCACTATAGCACCACCACACTCTGCCCATCCCCCGTCGACTACCTTCGGCTTCACATTAAAGGTCTTAAGACACAAGCCGAAGTGTGGGGGAATATGGAGGAAAGCTTCGCACGTAATAATGAATGTTGAGATATGAAGGAAGGAGTCCGGAGTTAGATCGTGAAAATCTAGCCCGTAATAGACATAAGACCTCGAACAAAGGGTTGGAGGGCGAACCCCAGCCCTCGGAGGAATTGGGAGATGAATAAGACCCTCTCGCTGGATCTGGGAGTAGGAATAACCTGCCCTTGAGCAGGAAGCCTGTGGGGGATTTCCGCGGTCAGATATCTAGCCGCTCGGAGCTTCGCAATGTCCTCCTCTGTGATGGAGGAAGGCACCCACTGACCTTGAGGACTGGGGCCGGCCATGACTGGGAAGCTCGAAACAGTCGAAACCTTGGGCGCTGGAGCTCGAGGTTGGACAAGATGAGGAAAGTGTTGGCGTAAAGAAGCCAGACTGGCCTTAGTCCCTTTATAAAGGCAATAAATATCAAACACCTCCTACTCAACCCTGAAACCTGCCTATTATTAAGGAATCATGCCAACCGGTGGTTGGTGTCGGTGTCAAAACCGGCGGATCTCGGGTAGGGGGTCCCGAACTATGCGTCTAGGATCGATGGTAACAAGAGACGGGGGACACGATGTTTACCCAGGTTCGGGCCCTCTCTATGGAGGTAATACCCTACGTCCTGCTTGATTGATCTTGATGAATATGAGTGTTACAAGAGTTGATCTACCATGAGATTGAAATGGCTAAACCCTAAAAGCCTAGCCTGTATGACTATGGTAATGAGTATATCCTTTCCGGACTAACCCCTCCGGTTTATATAGACACCGGGAGGGGGGAATCTAGGGTTACATATAGTCGCTTACATAAGAAGGAATCTTCATAGTTGGTCGCCAAGCCTGCCCTCCACGCCAAGTAGAATCCAATCCGGACACTGGTACAGTGTTCGGCCTTCATGTGTTCACAACCCATTAGTCCGGTCCATGGAAAACATGCCGGACGCCCGAGGACCCCTTAGTCCAGGACTCCCTCTGTAGCCCTTGAACCTGGGTTCAATGACGAGGAGTCCGGTGCGCAGATTGTCTTCGGCATTGCAAGGCGGGTTCCCCCCTCCGAACTCCCAGTTGACCTTAAGATGTGATGATTGTATCCGGACTTGTATACACAACCGCAGAGGACATAATATTTTACGAGTTCACCTCGTCGACCATTTTTTGGTAATATGGCACCATGCCTGCCCGGCCTCTATTTGCGAACCGTTTTAGCCGGCCCGTCGCCCCACGTCCCAAGACATGGCTTTAATAGCGCGTCTTATCCGAGCGGAGATCGTGCCTCCATTTTTTAAGGTATTCCTATCAACCTGGACGTGAGTAACCCAACCATCGCTGGGGTACAACTCTTTGGAAACAAGCATGTTTTTGAGGCCCAAGAGGAGGCGTTTGATATTTTCAGCCTTTATATAGGGGTACAGACCCGTCTTTTTCTTCTACGCTTGCCTCTTCCTCGACCCCTGCAACCCCGAGTTCCAACACCCGGGTTTCGGTCGCCACAAGCCCCAATCATGTCCGGATCCAGCCATCAAGGCCGGTGGGTAGCTTCTTCTGTCACCGAGGAAGATATCACAAAGCTTCAGGCGGCGAGATACTTGACTGCAGAAATCCGTCACCAGCTTCCTGCCAAGGGGCAGGTTATTCCCACCCCCAGATCCGGCGAGAGGGTTGTGTTCGTATCCCACTTCCTCCGCGGGTAAGGGTTTGCACTTAACCCCTTTGTCCGAGGGATCATGTTCTACTACGGGCTAGATTTTCATGATCTGGCCTCGGACTCTATTCTTCTTATCTCGGTGTTTATCGTCACGTGCGAAGCCTTCCTCCGAACTACTCCGCACTTTGGCTTGTGGCTCAAGACCTTCGATGTGAAGCCGCAAGTGGTAGAGGGGGAGCAAGCCGAGTGCTGCGGTGCTGCAGTGAGCAAGCTTGCTAGCGCCATTTGGCTGAAAGGATCCTTCGCCAAATCTTCCGATCTGTGGCAGCAGGGGTGGTTCTATATCACCGAGCCCCGCAGCTCCAAGTGGGCAACTGCGCTCGCCTTCCGATCCATCCCCCATTTTAGCTTGCATCATGCATTAACAAGGGGCTGGATTGGGGATCAACGAATGATGTGCGAACTCTGCAAAGTCGCATCCGAAGCCTCATTGAGAGGGACACCGACATAGCCAACGTCATTCATGTAATGCTAGTTCGTCGGACCGTGGCATGTCAGCGACGGCCACTCCGCCTATGGGAGTTTAATCCAGAAGGGCCGCAGACTCTTCAGCACTTCTTCGGCACAACGCACGAAGGAATGTGGAAATTATTCTTCGATAAACGAAGGCAATGGCCGGATACCACTGAAGATGTCATCCTAGACTGTAACCGTCCGGATACCCCGGTAAGTACCCGTTTACCGAATACCCAATAGTATCATCCTTTTCAGGGCTGGATAAAGAAGGTGGAACTGTTAGGTGTTCGGCTCCCCTTCCCGAGGACTCAACAACTCCAGTGTTAACAAGGATGCTGGCCTCGGTGCCATACCAGGCACCAGCAGGGGAGGTCGACAAGACCCAAGATGACCTTGGTTCCAGGGGTAAGTTGGACACTGAGTCTGGAGAAATCGACCTTTCCTCGCCCGAAGGCGGAGACGGAAAAGGACCCAGTATCCCTTCTCCAAAAAGGAGGAAAAGGACCGCCGCCGAAGATTGGGAGGGGCGGTCTCCCAAGAAGGGCAAGATGCCACCGTCGAGCGGCCTGGGTTTGGAAAGCGACGCGGTTAAACAGCTCCAACAAGGGGACAACCCCTCGGCCAAACCGTAAGAGAATCTGGAGCACTTTAATAACGCCCCGCTCCGTTCCTGTTACTGAAGATATATGTAATGCATTCATGTATTTCTACAGGTCGGCATAGAGTTTTTCTGGGCGATCCTCTTCTTTGGGGAGTCTCCTCCCAGAGATGATGGAGAGCGAGATGCCTCATCCAACCTCCTTGCCCAACAAGGCGGATGACTTTGAAGTGTCATCGCGGAGCGTCCCTTTTGACCAACAAGTTACGCAGGGGACAGAAGAGGCAGTACCCGAAGGTGGAGCTTCGACCATCCAGGATTTCGGGGCTGATGATAACAAAGGCCCCGGACTGACTGGTTCACAGCCGACAATGATTCTGGAGATGGGTGAACATATTCCTTCAAAGGATGATTGTGCTCCTAGAGCAGCTTTTGGAAACCCAGAGACTCCGCATATATTGCGGGACATGTTGCAGAAAGCATCTGTCTCGGGGAAACAGCGTACCTTGATGGGTATAGTGATTGAGAAGATTTCGTCCATGAAGAGTGGATGAAATGAAGCCGTCATGAGTATACTGAAGGGCTTCGAGGTTTGTGGCATAATGTTTTCGGCTATGCTTCATTTGCAAAGATGCGCTTGTGTATAGGTAGTAGCCCCTGATACTCGGGTTGGCTTCCACTAGGAAGCAAAACGGAGGATCGAAAAGGATCGTATGAGGACTAACCTGATCAACTTTTGAACACAGGCTTCTTCCCCCTTGGCTGCTTCCCAGACTATGGAAATTGCTGATTTGCAGCGGAAGCTTGATGTGGCTGGGGATGATCTTGCTTTAATCAATATGCGTCTAGACGAGTCACAAGGTATGTATTCAGGACAATCCTCATACATTTTTGTGGTATAAGCATGATGCTGAGATTTGGCTGCAGATGGTGTTGCCGCCGTTGAAGTTCTTCGAGTGGAGCTGGCCCGGGCCAAGGAGCAGGCCCGACGTAGCAATGCTGCTGCCGAAAAGGCATCGACTGAATTAAAAGCCAAACAAGCTGCACAACGCCAAGATGAGGAGAAGATATCCACGATGATGCTCAAACTGGAGAATGCTACTGGCCGTTGCGAATTTCTGGAGAAGGAGAGTAAAGCCTTAATGGTTGATCTGGACAAGGCCTTACAAGAGGCGAGAGAAGCACGGTCGGAATGCAGAGCAGCCCGTGAGGAGGTTCAACAAGCGAGGGAAATTGCGGCTTGAAAGCCCTTTCTGCTGCAAACTAAGTTCGGTGATCCGAACTATGCCCAACTTAACCAAGTAAGGAGTTCTCCGGATGAGTTCTTGGGCTTGCCGAAGAGTTCTGCCGATGCGGCGCAGTATTACCAAGCGCGAGATGGATATGCAACGGAGAAGCTTTTTTGGTTGGAGTTTGGCGCATCAAATCGCCCTTTGTTGCTCAATGAACAGATGACCCAATGGGCCGAACTTCATAGGATATCCGGCGCTGTCATGAAGGACGTCGTAATCAGGTTGTGGCCAACCGAGCCTGTTCCGAATATCTATTTTGGTTTGTTGCAAAGGCTTGTTGACGCGGTGCCGCGTATCGATGCTGCAAAGCGGTCAACGTGCATTGAGGTTGCACGGCTGGCTTTTGCTCGAGTCAAGATGTTCTGGGGGAAGATGAAGCCCATCGATGTTGCGACAAAGGGTCCACCCAAAGGCAAGGACCGTCCGGAACCGGAGCATTATTTTGAGACGTCCTAGAGGCCGCCCACTTTATAGAGGGTCAATGCTAAAAAAGACATAATGTTCGAGTGAGGTGTATGAAAATTGTAAAATACAATTTTATAGTTAATCTATTTATGTTTTGCTTGAAAGCTTGAATTACTCCTGTGCGGCCGTTTTGATATAATCTGAAAGTTTTCCAGTCGTTGGCTTCAGCCCCCTTGTAGGAAGTACGGGGGTGTTCGGAAAAGCATTTAATCACTCTTTATCCAACATCTTGGTCCATGAAGGAGGTGATAATGCGGCGAACCAGGTAGTCGGACTATAAGGCGTTAACACTTTCACTTAGCCATAGGAGTTTTATGGTGGGGCTATGACATAGCCCCTGGTATGTATGCGACATATGGTGCCTTACATATTTGATCTGGAAAATATCCCTCGTGTGACACGGAGAATCGCTAAAGATTCCAATAAGTCGTCAAGTGGTTGACCAGCTCACGCCGCATCATGACAGTCAGTTTTCGGCTTTCTCTACTAAGGTGCTTGTCCGGTTTAGACCAAGGCACAATCGCAGTAGTTCTCCCTTTAATACCCTAGACAATAGAGCGGAACGTAGGGTAGCAAGCATAGGAGCCGGGCAACCCAACTATTGACCCAAGACAATGATTTGGCGCTGATGCATATAAGGCCAAACTTGCGACGCCGAAGTATGCTATAGAGTTGTTCGGACTTTTACTAGCAACTCATTTGTTCCCACACCGAGCCCCTGGCAGGTTATGCCAAGGTATTTCTGTGAAATAACCGTAGGAGCCATATTTTTCGGGAAAACAATACGGATGATTAGTTCGGATATTGTTTACTGGTAACTGAGCGATCTGCCAACGATTACTTATGATATATATATATATATATATATATATATATATATATATATATATAAGCCATCCGCCCGGCTATTTGACATGCTCGGGGTTGGAGGCGGAGGAACAGGCATAGTACAGGCTCAAGAAATAGGGAGTGCGGTCTACAAAAAGTTATTTTGGACCTCCTGTCGCACGTCTGCGCCGCTAGTCCTTGGTTGGGGGAATCCTTGATGGAAGTAGCCCCTTGGGTGAGTGTACGGATCCGGACTCCGATAGAGCCAGTTTCAGATGTTTATCCTGTTCGTCACCTGTTTTTAATGGATAGCGAAGGAAGAGAATAAAAAAATAAGTAATAAAAGAAAGTTACTGGAGTGCTTGCAGGCTTGTCCATGTTGTGCTTCTGCCAATGCCCATGGTATCTTGAGTGCGTAATGATGTATGTGCGGTACAAATTTTGTAGGTGTGTGGAGTGGGCGGCGGAAGCCGGGTTGCTACTTCCGTTCTAGGAGTAGATGATCCTCGGGTGGAGGTTGCTTCTGACCCCCGGTGCTTCATTGGTGAACCTTTCCATCATCCCTGTCGCTTGGCGGCCTCCTCCCCCTATGTTCAGCGTTGAGCTTGCCGGCCTGTTTAAAGACCCAGCAGTTTCTGTTGGTATGATTAGCTGGTTTATCAGGGCGTCCATGAATCTGGCATGGTCGGCCCAATATCCTGTCCAGGTTGGATGGTTCGTCTCGATTCGCCTTGAATGGTTTCTTCCGCTGACCGGGCTTGGGGTTGCTGAATCCGGCGTTGACTGCCGTGTCGCCTGATCTTTCACTCTCATTGCGACTGTTGTTTTTGCTTCCCCGTGGCTTGCCGTTGCCATCTCGGATTTCAAAGGTGCCCTGGTTGCTGGCGCTATTGCTTCTACGAGCGAGCCAACTGTCTTCTCCTGTGCAAAAGCGGGTCATCAGAGCAGTGAGGGCTGTCATGGATTTCGGTCCTTGTTGGCCGAGGTGGCGTGCAAGCCATTCATCCCGGACGCCATGTCTAAAAGCCGCAAGGGCTTCTGCGTCCGGACAATCGACGATTTGGTTCTTTTTGACTAAGAATCGGGTCTAGAGCTCCCTGGCTGATTCTCTGGGCTGTTGGACAATTTGACTTAGGTCATCGGCATCCGGTGGCCGGACATATGTTCCTCGGAAATTATCGAGGAATGCCTCTTCCAAGTCTTCCCAGCTGCCTATGGAATTTTTAGGCAGGCTGTTTAACCAGTAGCGAGCTGGCCCTTTTAGTTTTAGTGGGATGTATTTAATGGCGTGGAGGTCGTCCCCACGGGCCATATGGATGTGGAGGATGAAATCTTCTATCCACACCGCGGGATCGGTTGCCCCGTCGTATGATTCAATATTGACGGGTTTGAATCCTTCGGGGAATTCATGATCCATTACTTCATCAGTGAAGCAAAGCGGGTGTGCGGCGCCTCTATGCTGGGCCACACTGCGACGTAACTCTCAAGGTGTCCCTTTGTGGTTTTCGGCTCGGGCGTGGCGAGGTTTGACACGTCCGAATAGGTAGCCTTCGTCGCGTATCGAAGCCTGCTTTCACGATCCGTAGATTGGTCTTGCATGTCCTGCTCTCTGCAGGTCGTCTGGGTAATCGTGACCTGCGTTGTTCCTGCCTTTACAGTGAGGTGGGGCTGTCTCGTGTTCGGCTTGAGTTGCCTCTTTATCTGGACAGAGTTGCCGGCGACCTACCGCATTGTGTGACGACGGCATGGGCTCCAACGCCCCTTCATCGGACTGGTATAGCAATCTGTGCTTTGGGTAGCCTTTGGCTAGGCTACTAAGGCTATATTCTTTGGCCACCAGGACTTCGGTCCATCTGTCGTTGAGTAGGTCTTGGTCAACTTGAAGCTGCTGCTGCTTCTTTTTCAGGCTCCTTGCCGTAGCTATCAGCCTGCACTTGAAGCACTCCTGTTCAAGGGGCTCTTCAGGTACGATGAAGTCTTCGTCGCCGAGGCTTACCTCATCTTCAAAGAGCGGAAGGTAGTTGTTGTCCTCCGAACCGTCGTTGGGCAGGGCCTGTTTGTCGAGGCTGGCTTGCCCGTTTTCCTGTTCCTCCTGCTCGGATGTTGCTCCCACAGGGTCTTCATTGCTTTTGGCGCCGTCCGGAGTACTATTTTCTCTAGTGCCATTGTTGTTGCGGCGTGACTTGGGGCGGCGAAACTTAGACTGTGACTCAGGAGTTTTAACTGAATCCCCCTTGTCTTTGCCGTGAGGCTTTTTAAGTGTATCGATCATGTACAAGTCATGTGAAGGGGTGGCTGTCTCGCACCTGATGACTGGCGGGTCTTGGCCTTGCTCCTTATCGGCATCATCGTCTATACCATCAATGTCTGCGGAGCTAGGAGCGGGCATGTCGGTTAAGTCCTCGACAGTGGCTATGAAGTGGGTGGCGGGTGGGAAGCAAAATTCTCCATCATCAGCCCCTAGTTCGAGCCAGACATAGTTCGGGTGCGAGTCTCCCGTGAATGACATGTTCTTTGAAGAATTTAGCACGTCGCCCAAAGGTGAGTGCTAAAAAACGTCAGCGGCGCTGAATTCGAAGATCGATAACTGATCTAGCTCTGTGTCCGCAAGCGTACATGGTCCGGAACTTATAGCCGAAGTCGAGCGCGGAGTTCCATTGGCGCAAATATTGCAGGGTATAGAGTCTGCGTGCGGCTCTAATGCCGCGGACTCTGCGGCCTCGAATGGCACGATCTGCTCTGGTTCTAAGGCCATTGCAGCAACAGGAGCCATCTCCTGAATTTGGTCCGATGACCGATTTGAGTCATGTCCATTGGGGCAAGGGGGAGCGATCGCCGCGGTCTAAAATCCATTAAAGATCAAGTCTCCATGGATATCCGTGACATAGTTCAAGCTTCCAAATCTGACCTGATGGCCAGGGGCGTAGCTATCAATCTGCTCCAGATGTCCAAGCGAGTTGGCCCGCAGTATGAAGCCACCGAATACGAAAATCTGTCCGGGGAGGAAGGTTTCTCCTTAGACAGCGTCACTATAGACAATCGGAGGGGCCATCGAACATCTCGTTGACGACACAGTGGAACTCTCAAGGAAAGCACCAATGTCAGTGTCAAAACCGGCAGATCTCGGGTAGGGGGTCCTGAACTGTGCGTCTAGGATCAATGGTAATAGGAGACTGGGGACACGATGTTTACCTAGGTTCGGGCCCTCTCTATGGAGGTAATACCCTACGTCCTGCTTGATTGATCTTGATGAATATGAGTGTTACAAGAGTTGATCTACCACAAGATCATAATGGCTAAACCCTAAAAGCCTAGCCTGTATGACTATGGTAATGAGTATATCCTTTCCGGACTAACCCCTCCGGTTTATATAGACACCTGGGGGGATCTAGGGTTACATAGAGTCGATTACAAAAAAAGGAATCTTCATAGTCGGTCGCCAAGCCTGCCCTCCACGCCAAGTAGAATCCAATCCGGACACAAAGTGCAAAGTTTTTGCAAAATAGATGAGTCAAAAACATAGTTTTAGTTCTCCACAGAAAGCATTTCAGAGCTACCGATTTGTTAAACTCGGTGACACCGAAGCAACTTTTGGAGTCTAAACTAGAGAATTGGATCAGACCGAGTCACAGTTCGGTGGCTCTGAGATTGCTAGGGTTTCACAGAGAGTCGAACTTGGTCGCACCGATTTGCAACTTTCGGTCAGACCAAAAAGTGCAAGTGCAATGGCCTAAGCCAAATCGGCGAGACCGATTGAGGGAGTCCTGTACTAAGGGTCCTCGGGCGTTGGGCTTGCTAGACATGGGCCCGACTGATGGGCTATGAAGATACAAGACCGAAGACTCTCACCCGTGTCCGGATGCGACTCTCCTCGGCGTGGATGGCAAGCTTGGCATTCAGATATGATGATTTCTTTCTCTATAACCGACTTTGTACAACCCTAGTCCCCTCCGGTGTCTATATAAACCGGAGGGTTTAGTCCGTAGAGACGATCATAATCATATAGGCTAGACTTCTAGGGTTTTAGCCATCACGATCTCGTGGTAGATCAACTCTTGTAATACTCATATTCATCAAGATCAATTAAGTAGGAAGTAGGGTATTACCTCCATAGAGAGGGCCCGAACCTGGGTAAACAGCATGTCCCCTGTCTCCTGTTACCATCAGCCCTAGATGCACAGTTCGGGATCCCCTACCCGAGATCCGCCGGTTTTGACACCGACATTGGTGCTTTCATTGAGAGTTCCGCCGTGTCATCATCAGAAGGTTCGATGGCTCCATCCATCATCTACAACAATGCTGCCCGGGGGGATGTCTTTCTCCCTTGCCAGATCTTCGGCGGCTTCGCACTGCGGGCCAACTCGCTTGGCCATCTAGAGCAGATCCACAGCTACGCCCCTGGCCGTCAGGTCAGGTTTGGAAGCTTGAACTACGTCATTGATATCCGCAGAGACTTGATCTTCGACGGATTTGAGCCCATGGAAGCCGCTCCCTGCCATCGCGATGAACATGACCTAAACCTATCATCGGACCATACCTAGGAGATTGCGCTTGTAAACGCTCTGGCCCTAGATCTAGAGCAGCTTGCACCATCCAAAGACCGGAAGCTTAACCCCGCCATGGAAGCCGCAGAGTCATCGGCATTGGAGCCGCACACAGACCCAACTTCGAGCGGTGTATGCGTCACCGAACCCCCGGATTCATCTCCGGTCACTGGTTCCGAACTACATGCATCCACATCCGCCGAAGCTCACCAGGCGCCGACCGTCGAGTTCAGTTCCGCGAACATCTTCCAGCAGTTACCTTTAGGCGATGTGCTAAACTCATTAAAGACCCTCTCTTTAGCAAGTGACTCGCAGCTGCGCGAATTATATTTGGTTTGAACTGGGGGCTGATGACGGGGAATTTCACTTCCTACCCACCTCCCACTTAATAGCCACTATCGAAGATCTAACTGACATGCTCGACTACGACTCTGGAGACATCGACGGTATGGACGACGATGCCGAAGAGGAGCAGGCCCAAAACCCGCCATTTACCGGGCGCTGGACGGCCACCTCCTCGTACGACGTATACATGGTGGACACACCCAAAGAAGTTAACAACGATGACAAAGAAAACCCAGTGGAAGATAAACCTCCAGAGACATAGCCAAAGGACCGATGACAGCGGAGCCGCTCTAAGTCACGCCGTGAAAACGACAACAATACCGGCACAAGAGAAAACAATACTCTAGACGATGCCGGAGACAATGAAGACCCTGTTGAGCCAACTTCCGAACAGGACAAACAGGAAGATGGGCGAGTCAGTCTTGATGAACAGGCCGTACACGAAGACTCAGAGGACAGTAACTATCTTCCACTCTCCGAGGATGAGGTGAACCTTGGCGATGGGATTTTATCGTGCCTGAGGAACCTCTCGAGCAGGGGCGCTTTAAGAGCCGGCTAATAGCCACTGCAAGGAGCCTGAAAAAGAAGCAGCAACAGCTTCAAGCTAATCAAGATCTGCTCAATGATAGATGGACTAACGTCCTGGCAGCCGAGGAATACGACCTCGAGCAACCACTCAAAAGTTACCCGAAGTGCAAATTACTACCTCAATTCGATGACGAGGCGTTGGAGCCCGTACCATCAGTGCACAACGTGGCTGACCGACCACCACGTGGTCGGGACAAAGCAACAACCCAAGCCGAACACCAGCCCGTACTACCTCACTGTAAGGGCAGGGATAAAACAGCTCGGGCATATACATATGACCTTCAGCAGGACCTGGACAGTAGAGCATGACATATCAGATCATTCTACGGATCGTGTGGGCGTGCCCCGACACGCGATGTCGGCTATCTATTCGGACATGACAAGCCAAATCACGCCCAGTCCGAATGCCGCAGACGGACTCCATCCGCGCTACGTCGTGATATGGCCCGATATAGAGGTGCCGCACACCCTCTTTGCTTCACTGCTGAAGTAATGGGGCATGAATTCCTAGAAGGGTTTAAACCCGTGAACGTCGAATCATACGATGAACTAACAGATCCCGCGATATGGATTGAAGATTTTCTTCTCTATACTCATATGGCCCGCGGTGATGACCTTCATGCCATCAAATACCTCCCACTAAAACTCAAAGGGCCATCTCGGCACTGGTTAAATAGTCTGCCTGAAAACTCTATTGGCAGCTGGGAGGACTTGGAAGACGCCTGCCGCGACAACTTCCAAGGTACATACGTACGCCCTCCGGATGCGGATGACTTAAGTCACATAGTTCAACAGCCCGGAGAGTCAGCCAGGAAATTCTGGACCAGGTTCCTAACTAAAAAGAACCAGATCGTTGATTGTCCGGATGCCGAAGCCCTAGCGGCCTTTAAGCATAGCATCCGCAATGAATGGCTCGCCCGTCACCTCGGCCACGAAAAGCCGAAGTCCATGGTAGCCCTCACGGCACTCATGACCCATTTTTGTGCGGGCGAGGACAGTTGGCTAGCCCATAGCAAAAAACACTTCAAGCGAGGCTGGCACCTCTGAGACCAAAAACAGCAACGGCAAGCCTCGACGCAATAGGCACAAGCGTCGAAGCAATGGTGACAATACCGGTGACACGGTGGTCAATGCCGGCTTTAGTGGCTCCAAGTATGGCCAGCGAAAGAAGCCATATAGAAGAAACAATCCGGGCCCATCCAGCTTGGAGCGCATATTCAATCGTCCATGCCAGATCCATGGCACCCCAGACAAACCAGCCAATCATACCAACAGAGACTGCTGGGTTTTTAAACAAGCCGGCAAATTAAATGCCGAGAATAAGGAAAAGGGGTCGCAAAGCGAGGACGATGACGAGGAGTCCCGTCCGCCGAACATAGGGGAACAGAAGAAGTCCCCCCCAAGTGAAAACAGTGAACATGATATACGCTACCCATATCCCCAAGAGGGAGTGCAAACATGCACTCAGGGACGTCTACGCGATGGAGCAAGTCGCCCCAAAGTTCGACCCATGATCTTCCTGCCCGATCACTTCCGATTGCAGGGACCATTCGACCAGTATCCGTCATCGCGGTTCAGCCGCACTGGTCCTTGACCCAATCATTTATGGATTCCATCTCAGGCGAGTCCTCATGGATGGTGGCAGCAGCCGAAACCTGCTCTATCAGGATACACTTCGCAAAATCGGTATTAATCCCTCAAGGATCAAGCCCACAAGGAATACCTTTAAAGGAGTCATACATGGTGTAGAGGCCCACTGTATGGGCTCAATCACACTAGAGGTTGTTTTCGGATCCCCGGACAACTTCCAAAGTGAAGAGTTGATCTTTGATATCGTCCCTTTCTGCAGTGGCTACCACGCACTACTGGGACGAACCACATTTGGTCGATTCAACGCGGTGCCACACTATGCTTATCTCAAGCTCACGATGCCCGGACCACGCGGCGTCATAACAGTCAATGGAAACACGGAACGCTCCCTCCGTACCGAGGAGCACACCGCTGCTTTAGCAGCAGAAGTACAGAGCAGCCTCTTTAAGCAGAACCTCAATTCGGTAGCCAAGCTCCCGGACACTGTCAAACGAGTCTGGACTACTCCGCAGCAGGACAACCCATCTCATCAAGAGCTCGACTAGCAATTCGGCCTCCGTCCTAGTCCCTACCAAGTGGCAGCGTTCGTACCGCGCGTACATAACTACGCACTCAAAATACCATGGGCATAGACGGAGGCATAATTAGATTGTGAATCATAATACGGCTCGTTCTCCCCTGGACACACGTACTTTTTATTTTTATTTTATTTCTTTTCATTTTCAGGCTTCTTTTCCACAGGCCTTCCCTGACGGCCTGATCATAGGTCCTTTCGAAAGGATAATACACCAAGACGGCAAAAAGCATTGACGTATAAGGGAATTTTTAGGTGGTCTCTTTCAACGACCACTCTACCTGTTTTCAGGACCCGCATGCAGCTCTCCCTTGGTTTTGGCATATTAAATAGCCCTGTTGCTTATTGCACTACTTGTACAAATACGCTTTGATGTATTCGCCAAACTATAATGGAAACAGTTTGCAGCCCAACTTTTGCGGCACTGGTTTGCTCTTTTGATAATCTTATCAAATCACACCCGTACACTTTGGTGTGCTTTAGTCCGCCAGGGGCCTCATTGCGCCCCATAATATGGCAACAAAGTCCGAACACTTTTTACAGTATAGTTTGGCACCCTGAATTTAGCATTATATGCATTGGCTTCGAATCATGTCTTTGGTCAATAGTTGGGTTGCCCGGCTCCTGTGCTTGCTACCCTACGTTCCGCTATATCGGCTAGGGTAGTAAAGGGAGAACTACTGTGACTGTGTCCTGGTTTATCCGGATGAGCACCTCAGTAGAGAAAGCCGAAAACTGACTGTCATGATGCAGCGTGAGCCGGTCAGCTCTTCGGAGGTTTCAAACCTTTAGCGATTTTTCTGCATTATGCGATGAATCAGTTCTTATCCGATCAGGTGTTTACAACACCCTAGTTCGGATACTAGGGGCTGCGCCTAAATTTTTATTGTCAAACTCCTATGGCTAAGTGAGGGTGATAAAGCCACATAGTCCGATTGCCCGGTTCGTTGCGCTAAACACCTCCTTCAAGGACCAAATTCTCGGATAAAGAGTGTTTATATTCATCTCGAACACCCCCGTACTACCTACGTGGGGGCTGAAGCCGACTACTGGCCAACTCTCAGACTAGATAAAATGGCCACATAGGAGGTAATACTTTAAATAATAAACAACAAAGCATTATATTACATATAAGCATTGTTTTCATCGTATAGGACATGATAACATGAATGTATTCATTCAAAAATGATGTCCTTAGCACATTGCTCCGCTACAATGTGGGATACCTTCAGAACATCTTCAAAATACCACTCGGGCATGCGCTGCTCCTTTCGCGCGGGCGGTCCTTCGGTCATGATCTTGATGGTGTCCATCCTCGCCCATTGTATCTTGACACGGGCAGACTGACCGTTTGATGGCGTCTAGCCGAGGGAAGGCATTAACCAGCCGCTTCACAAGTCCGAAGTAGCTGCCGGGTATAGCTTCTGCAGGCCACAACCGGATTATTAAATCCTTCATGGCTAGTTCGGCCACCCTATGCAGCTCGACCAGCTGTTTTAGCTGGTCACTAAAGGGCACATGATGTTCTGGCGCAAGGTATTGCGACCAGAATAGCTTCTCCGTCGAGCTCCCCTCTTCGGCTCAGAAGAATTCCGCAACGTCAGAAATACTGCGTTGCAAATCCGCAAACGCCCTTGGAGAACTCCAAATCCAGGTTAGCAAGAGATATCTCTTCTTCACATACTTGCTCTGCATAATAAAAGCCTTACCCTCTGCAATTTTCTTGGCCTCTTGGATTTCCTGGAGGGCACCCTAGGCTTCGACCCGGGCCTCTTGTGCACTTTGGCGAGCCTTGGCAAGTTCAGACTCTTGGTCCGCATTCTTGCGCTCCAAGGATTCGCATTTCTTCACGACGTCCTGTAGCTCCTGCTGGACCTCACCGACCCTGGCCTCTTGCTTTTCGCGGGCGGCCTGTTCATCTGCCGCCCTCTTCTATGCTTCGGCCAGGGCTGCCTTGAGGGTTTCCACCTCGGACACCGCTGTTACAAATTATCATACGATCAACACAAGCAATTCATATCTTGTTATATCTGAATTGGTCATTACATACCCTGCTTGTCCTCCAGATGCTTTTTCACTTGGTCGAGCTCTTCCTCGGCCCGCTCCAGACTCTGCCTCAGTCCAGAAACTTCGGCAGCATGAGAAGTCGCGGCTAGCAATGATGCCTGCTTATTCACATAGAAATATCTGGTTTGTCTCCTGCGGAGAACTATTTGATCCTCTATTTGGCTCTTCTTTCCGAACACCAGACAGAGTCTCAGGGGCTACTGTCTATACCGTGACTTCCTTTTCACAAATTGCATTGCTTACCTCAAAGCCTGTTAAAAGGCTTGTGCAGGCTTCGGCCAGTCCACTCTTCGCGGACTGAATCTTCTCAATCACCGCACCCATGAGGGTACAATGTTCCTCAATGATGGAAGCACTTCGCATCGCTTCTAGTAGCGTATCCGGCGCCTCTGGTTGGACAGATGTCACCGACGGAATGGGCACAGCTCCTTCCGGCGAAGGAGGCTACTTGCTGGATTCCAGAGACGTATAGGTCTCCGAGACTGTATTCGGTTGGGGGCCGAATTGGACATAGCCCCCATCGCCAGTCTCCATGGGCATCTGCTCCCCCATGTGTTCAGCGGCCAAGGTCTCGCCCTCTAGCGCCGTCCTGACGACCTCCTATGTCTCTCCTTGGCCTGGGACCCCTCAGGAGAACATGTCGGTGTCATCCATGGCCCTGGGAGTGGAGGCCGCCGGAATGGACCCGCTGTCCATCACCTTCGGGTCCAGCGAGTTCCCCGAAGACAAGGATCGCTCGAGGGCAGAGTGAGCCGGACTGCAAGTGCATGATTCCACATGTTAAGATTATGAAGTAAAAAGGCTGATATATGAATGCGTCAGGGTCTTTGAATACTCACGATTCGGCCAGGGGCTTATGTCGGGGGCGCCGTTCTGGGCTGCTGTCGACGTCCCACGCGGAGCTATCCGCGAGGGAGACCTTCCCCTTCTTGGACGCCTCCACCTCCATATTTGTGGAGGCCGCCCTCTTCTTTTCCCCCTCGGGGAGGGGGAGTTGCTTTCTTCTTCCTCTTCCTCCTCCTCGTCATCTTCGGCGGCGGACGAGTGAGTTTCGGCGTATTCGGACACCTTGTCTGAAGTACCCTTGGGAAGGAGGCCACATCTGGTCCCCTTGGCCTTCTTCTTGGCCTTCTTCTCCGGCACCTTGTAGGGCACCCGAACTAGCATCTTCGTCAGAAGTGGGATGGCTAGTTCCTCGGCCAGCGGAGCCGGACACTGAATCCGCTCCGACTTCTTCGTACAACCCTAAAAAACAAATAGGGAAGTTTAGACATCCTCCTTGAGTAAGAAAGTAAGGGATATACCTTGAAGCACGGAAAAGTTACCGAACTGGCGGGATGGGCCAGGCCGTGCCCACGGTCCTTTGTTATCTTTGGCCACGTCTTGTTGGCCTTGAAGAGCACCTTCCAGATATCTTCGTGCGTAGTTCGAAAGAACCGTTACAAGGTCTTGTGCTCGGCCGGATCGAACTCCCATAGATGGCAAGCCCGACTCTGGCATGGAAGGATCCGCCGAACTAGCATCACCTGAATCACATCAACGATCTTGACGTTCTTGTCCATCATGCTCCTGACGAGCGTCTGAAGCGCTGTCAGCTCGTCCAACGAAGACCAATCCAGGCCTTTATCTTGCCAGGAGGTAAACCGCATTGGGGCCCGGGATTTGAATTCGGGAGCCGCGGCCCAGGAAGCATCGCGGGGCTCTGTGACGTAGAACCACAACGTCTGCCACCCCTTGACGGTCTCAACGAAGGTGCCTTTGGGCCACTGGACGTTGGAAATTTTGCTCACCATGGCGCCTCCGCACTCTACATGTTGTCCGCCCACCACCTTCGGCTTCAGATTGAAGGTCTTCAGCCACAACCTGAAGTGGTGTGGGGTGCGGAGGAAAGCCTCACACATGATGATGAATGCCAAGATGGTGAGGAAGGAATTTGGGGCCAGATCATGGAAATCCTGCCCATAGTAGAACATGAGCCCGCGGACGAAGGGGTGGAGTGGAAATCCTAGCCCGGGGATGAAGTGGGGGATGAAAACTACCCTCTCATGGGGCTTCGGAGTAGGGACGATCTGTCCCTCGGTCAGAAGCCGACGGGCGACCTCCTTTGCCAAATATCCGACCTCCCGAAGCTGGGTGATGTCCTTCTCCTTGACGGTGGAGGCCATCCACTTGCCCTGCACTCCGGACATGGTCGGAATGCTTTCTTGGGGCGGAAAATATGAGAACTTGGGCACTGGAGCTCGAGAGTGGGTAGGCAAAAAGAGAGAAGGCGTGGGTGAATGAGGTGAATCCTTATCTCCTTATAAAGGCAGTGAATATCAAGCGCCTCCCCACTCGCCATAAAACTCGCCTATTCCCCAGGGGGCCGTGCAGGTGGCATGGTTGGATTACCCATAACCGTATTGATGAGAATCCCGTGATAAGGGGACATGATCTCTACTTTGAGAAGGTGTGCCAATAAAACCACATCTCGAAATATGTAGCGACAGGCCAAAAAATGGTTCGAAATAACGACCGGACAGGGACGTGATATCACATTACCAAAAATTTGTCAGCAAATTGGACTCGTGAAATATTATACTCTTAGCGGTGGTGTGTGGTACTTGTTTTGCAGATCCGGACACGTTTGTTGTGTCTGAAGACTGTGTTGGAGTATTCGGAGGAGGAACCCGCCCTGCAATGCCAAAGACAATCTACCCGCCGGACACCTCGTCATTGAAGCCTGGTTCAGGGGCTACTGAGGGAGTCCTGGACTAAGGGGTCCTCGGGCATCGGGCTTGTTGGACACGGGCCAAACTTATGGGCTATGAAGATACAAGACCGAAGACTCTCACCTGTGTCCGGATGGGACTCTCCTTGGTGTGGATGGCAAGCTTGGCGTTTAGATATGAAGATTCCTTTCTTTGTAACCGATTTTGTACAACCCTAGTCCCCTCCGGTGTCTATATAAACTAGAGGGTTTAGTCCGTAGAGATGACCATAACCATATAGGCTAGACTTCTAGGGTTTTAGCCATCACAATCTCATGGTAGATCAACTCTTGGAATACTCATATTCATCAAGATCAATCAAGCAGGAAGTAGGATATTACCTCCATAGAGAGGGCCTGAACCTGGGTAAACATTGTGTCCCCTGTCTCCTATTACCATCGACCCTAGATGCACAGTTCGGGACACCCTACCCAAGATCCCTCGGTTTTGAAACGGACACCGATTTCTACAACTCGGTCGGTCCAAGATGAGTTCGGCGGAAACTAACCCTAAATTTGCGAATCAAACCTGATCTAAGGAACGTTTTCTCTGGATAGATTCATTTCATACATGGTAAAGAACATGGCATTGCATTGGGCTAAGAATTGGAGTAAGGAATTAGCACAAAAGATCAAACTCATACCCTAGTTCAGCGGTGAGTTTGCTACGGTGGCAACAGTGGGGTTGAATCCCGTTGACGGCGACGGAAACCAGCGGCGAGAGGTCGCTGGCAACGAGGAGACAATCCGGAGACCTGAGATGGCCGAGCAGGACACGCGCGGGCTGAGGAGGTTTGAAGAAATTTCCAAAATCTCACCCATGGGTTTATATATCCCGACCCTATCGGTATGACCGAGTGGAACAACTCGGTGGCACTGAGATGCAGAATCGCAAGTGGTTACTACAACTCAGTGTGACCGAAAAGTTCAAATCGGTTGCACCGAGATTGAGAACCTACATCAACTCAGTAAACTCAGTCAGACCGAAGAGGATGGATCGGTCAGACCAAAATGCACAGAGAGGTTTTGGAAGTTTAAGTCTATGAAAAATCGGGGACTCCGAGTGCTCCTCACACAGAGTGGTTCGAATCTGACTTGATCAAACTTTTGTGATGTAGCGTCAAGAGTTTGAGACGAGAAAAGCATAGATAGCTAGAGGAAGTTCTTAGGCATTCTTGTCCATCCACTTGGCAAAAGAGAAAGAGCCAAACAATCAAAACAACAAGTGGATGTCCTCGAATGAGTAAAATATGCAATCAACATGCTCACACAATAAAATGGCAAATGAAATATGTGGCAAAGCATGCACAAACACTCTAGCATCCATCAAGCAATTTGCGATGACTAGGTCATCTATATATGAGTATATTGACTCAGGAGTCAAATCAAAACATTTGATCGTAGGTCATACTCATCGTTTAAGCACAAGTGGGGTTACCACTTTTACATAAAGCATTCTTGTGTTCACACCATTAGAGTTTCTTTAGCTCAATTGATTAGAGTAAAGCTCCCCCTAGATGTGATATCCCCCCTAAGAGGGATGAACTAACCTTGGGTTTTGTCGATGATGACTTCATGTAGATGTTGAAGATGTGGATGCTCAGTGTTGATGTAGATCATTTGGAGCAATCCATTGGAGTGAGTTACACTTTCAATACCTACATGGGTTAGTCCTACAAGGAACAAACAAGAATATCCATAGACATAGAGTGATGTACACATAGATGATGTCCATGAAAGCATTAGGTTACCTTGTCCCTTGTCTTAGCAACAAGAGGGTTTGTGACTCCTTGAACTAGTGCAAGATATGGAAGTTGTTTGCACTTGTAGTTGCCAAGATGATATGAGTGTAGTATATTCGTGGAGTCACCCTCAAGAACTCTCTAGTTCTTCTTCTTCGGGATCCACATCATGTTGATGGGAATCCTTGGAGTTGTAGTCGTACTTGATGAAGTAGAACTTGATGTAGTCTTGGGAACCCACTTGACCAAGGCCTTAGGAGCTTCTTCAACTGCATCAGTCTCCTCTTGAAGCATATCCTTGCCCTTTTGCTTGTGGTCTTGTGGTGGAAGATCATCTTGAGCTTGTGTCCCTTGGAAAGAAGTAGGATCATACTTCTCTTATCTAAGAACAAACTTCATCTTGGGGTATTGATCTTCTTCCCACTCAACTCCATTGTCATTGAACTTTCGTTCAAAACCAATACCTTGATTCTTCCGGTGCCTTCCTTGCTTGCGTACAGTTTCCTCAAATTGCTTACTCCCGGCAAGGCTCTTGTAAACACCCTTCTCTATAATTCCCTTAAATAAGCTATTTTCTTGCTCAAGTGTAACTTGGCTAAGAGAATCGTTAGTGGAATCAAGAGAACTACTAGAAGCAACAACATTGGATTTGACATGATTATTGTTACTACTAGAAGAAGAATCTTTCTTACTCTTGTTGCTAGATTTTACTTGTGGCATGTAAGTAGACAAGAGTAAATGCTTGGCAATGTAAGAAGAACTTTTCTTGCCAAGATCATCATTGATTGCTTCTAAGAACACATGCTCTTGCTCAAGGTTGAGCTTTTCAAAGCCTAACTTCTCATGAGTCTTTAAAATCTCTCGATGATTTTGCAAGGTAGTTTCATGAGCTAACTTAAGAGTGTTTACTTCTTTAGTTAGACGCTCAATGTCTGTCCTATCATCATCATTCGTTTTATCTTGATTAGCATGATCAATAGCAATTTCATCATAGTTTTCATCACTAGAGTTGTCAACAAGTAAATCATCATCACCTAGCAAATCATCTTCATCACTATTGAAATCAACATACTCGAGGTGTGATACCTTTGGGCCTTTAGCCATGAAGCATCTTCCAATTCCTTCATTTGGTGAGTCAAATATGTCGTTGGAGTTGGTTGAAACAAGTGCTAGACCGGCAACACCTTCATCTTGAGTATATTCGGAGTTTGAGTGATAATTTCTCTCGGAGTGGTTGTCGGAGCCGGATACCCATTCACCAACATGAGCTTGATGTCTTCGTTTTGTGTAGCTCCTTGATGACTTGTCCTTCCTTTCCGAATCCTTGCTTCTCCGTGATGTTCTTCGTTCATAACAATCATCTCTACTCCTTCTTTCTCTTGGTGGTGAGTCTTCTCCTCTACTTATCCTTTTGGGTGAATCTTCTCTTCGTTTATAGGGAGCCGTGCACTCATTGGAGCAGTGTCCGAGTCTTCCACAATTGTAGAAATTATGTTCACGACTCGAAGATCTTTTGTCATTGTAGGACTTTGACTTGGAACTTCTTTCCTTGCTTCTATTCTTATAGAACTTGTTGAAGTTCGTCACCATTAGGCTCAATTCTTCATTGAAGGCTTGTTTCTCACTTGATGATGTAGGAGCATCACATGAGGCTTTGTAAGCACCACTAGACTTGTTGTGAAGCTCTTCCTTATCCTTGAGTGACATGTCATGAGAAATACTTCTTCCAATGACTTCCGTTGGCTTGAGATCTTTGTAATTGGGCATCATTTGGATCAATGTCCACACGGTATCATATTTTCCATCCAAGGCTCTTAGGATATTCTTGATGATGAATCTATCGGTCATCTCCTCACTTCCTAAGCCAGCAATCTCATTTGTGATGAGAGCAAGTCTAGAGTACATTTCAGCGACACCTTCACCATCCTTCATTTTGAACTTGTCAAGTTGACTTTCAAGCACATCCAATTTGGATTCCTTGACGGAGTCGGTACCCTCGTGCATATCAATCAAAGTATCCCAAATTTCCTTTGCATTCTCAAGACAGTTGATTTTGTCGAATTCTTCGGGGCATAATCCGTTGAAGAGGATATCACAAGCTTGAGCATTGTATTGCAGCATCTTCAACTCTTCCGCGCTAGCTTCATGGTTCGGTTCTCTCCCATCAAAGAATTCACCTTGCAAGGCAATACACGCAATAGCCCAAAAGGCGGGGTTATGTCCAAGAACATGCATTTTCATCTTATGCTTCCAACTAGCAAAATTAGCACCATCAAAGTAAGGACCTCTATGGTGGTAATTTCACTTGCTAGACGCCATACTCTCCTAGGTTGTGAGACCAAGGCTATGATCACCAAAAGCCATGGAAATCAAGGCAAATGGAGACCAAAGCTCTGATACCACTTGTAGGATCGAAAGTATGTCTAGAGGGGGGTGATTAGACTATTTGACCAAATAAAAATCTATCCTTTTCCCAGTTTTAAGTCTTGGCAGATTTTTAACAACTTAGCACAAGTCAAGCAATCAACCTACACATGCAACTCTAAGAGTATAGCAGCGGAATGTAAAACATTTGCATATGAAGGTAAAGGGAGGAGTTTGGAGGGAGCAAACGCAATGTAGACACAGAGATTTTTGGCATGGTTCCTATCGGTGTCAAAACCGGCGGATCTCGTGTAGGGGATCCCGAACTGTGCGTCTAGGCCGGATGGTAACATGAGGCAAGGGACACGAAGTTTTACCCAGGTTCGGGCCCTCTTGATGGAGGTAAAACCCTACGTCCTACTTGATTAATATTGATGATATGGGTAGTACACGAGTAGATCTACCATGAGATCAGAGAGGCTAAACCCTAGAAGATAGCCTATGGTATGATTGTTGTTCTGTATGTTGTCCTACGGACTAAAACCCTCCAGTTTATATAGACATCGGAGAGGGTTAGGGTTACACAAAGTCGGTTACAATGGTTGGAGATCTATATATCCGTATCGCCAAGCTTGCCTTACACGCCAAGGAAAGTCCCTTCCAGACACGGGTCGAAGTCTTCAATCTTGTATCTTCATAGTCCAGGAGTCTGGCTAAAGGTATAGTCCGGCCATCCGGACACCCCCTAATCCAGGACTCCCTCAGTAGCCCCTGAACCAGGCTTCAATGATGACGAGTCCGGCACGCAGATTGTCTTCGGCATTGCAAGGTGGGTTCCTCCTCCAAGTACTTCATAGAAGATTTTGAACACAAAGATAGTGTCCGGCTCTGCAAAATAAGTTTCCACATATTGCCATAGAGAGAATAATATTTTCACAAATCTAATCTGCCGACGTATTCCATAGTGTGACACACCACGGCCAAGCCTTTATCGGAATCATTTTATTATCCCACCTCAGCGCGTCATGCGAGGCGGTTTCCTTGGCACGTCTTGTTAAAGCAGAGATCGTGTCCCCTTACTCCGGGATTCTCTTCAATACGGGCATGGGTAACCCAACCGCGCCATTGATTATGGCGCTTGGAGATAAGCGAGTTTTATCAGGCTTGTGGGGACACGTAGTTGCATCCACCCATATAAGGGGATAAGGATCCACCTTTTCACCTACGCCTTCTTCCTCCTTTGCCTATCCATTCTCGCGCACTCGAGCTCCAGCGCCCAAGTCCGCATTCCCCACCTCAACCTTCTCGAGCCATGTCCGGAGCGGTAGACAAGTGGATGGTCTCCTCCATCACGGAGGGACACATCAAAAAACTGAGAAAGGCCGGATACTTGTCTAACGACATCATGCATCGACTTCCCGAAGAGGGGCAGCTCCTCCCCACCCCAGGGCCCCATGAGAGGGTAGTGTTCCTTCCCCATTTCCTCCGCGGACTGGGCTTTCCTATCCACCCATTCATCCGGGGACTCATGTTCTACTACGGCCTAGATTTCCTTGATCTGGCTCCAAACTTCATCCTCAACATCTCGGTGTTTATCATCATGTGCGAGGCTTTCCTCTGCATTCGCCCCCATTTCGGCCTATGGCACAAGACTTTCAACGTCAAGCCGAAGGTGGTGCGCGGCAACCAGGCGGAGTGCGGAGGCGCCATGGTGGGCAAGATGCCCAATGTCTTATGGCTCGAGGGCTCCTATGTGGAGACCCTGAAGGGGTGGCAATCGGGGTGGTTTTACATCACCGAGCCGCGCGACCCTGAGTGGGTCGCAGCCCCCGAGTTTCGGTCCACACCCCCAACGTGGCTCACGTCCTGGAAAGAGAGGGGCCTGTCGTGGGGCAGCGAAGGAGAGGTGACTGGACTGCAAACATGCATCCAAACTATGGTGGACAAGCAGCTCAAGCTTGTCAACGTAGTCCAGGTTATGCTCTTCCGCGTGATCCTCCTGTGTCAACAACGGGCCTTCAACCTGTGGGAGTTCAACCCGGCGCAGCACCGAACTCTGAGCAGGCTCTTCGACACGACGTACGAAGATGCCTGGAAGGTGCTTTTCAAGGGCGCTGAGGCTCCCGCATCCGCTACCGAGGATCGCGAATTCAGCGTGCAGCGTCACGCTAGCGCGGTAAGTTGTTTGCACCTTTTACAGGGTATTAGTTTTTCATAGTTTAACACTATGCGGGATCTAAGCTCCCTTACCTTTGACAGGTTTGGCAGGCGAAGTCCGGACAGATCGACTGTCCGGCTCCTTTGCCCGAAGACCCAGCCGATGCCCGCTTGGCGAAGCTGCTAGTTCCGGCACCCCATGTGGTGCCGGAGAAGAAGGCCACGAAGAAGGCCACGGGGACTCAAAAGAGTGCCCGGCACCAGGAGGTGTCGGGTTCATCATCCGATGACTCCAAGGCGCATTCCTCTCGTGAAGACGAGGAGGAGGAAGAAGAGACCTCTCCCCCCCAGTGGGAGGAGAGAAGAAAAGGAAGGCCGAAGGGTCCAAGAAGGGGAGAACCCTTCCCCCGGACTACTCCACCGACGCCGACGACGACGGAGAGGAGTGGCCGCTCAGGGCGTAGCCCCTGGCGAAATAGTAAGTATCCGGATACCAGAGTAATTCATAGTATTCCTTTATTGCACAGCTTTCCCTTATGTCAAATATGATTATGTAGCCCTCCCAAAGACCGGCTCGATGCGACGTCGAGCGGTTCACTAGACTCGTCGGATGTGAATTCGCTTGCGACGGCTTCCTCCCCCCGCCCTACGGACGACGCCGAAGTGTTGTCTCGACAGGTTCCAAGCCAGGAGGTGGTGGTCCTGGAGGCGCCGCAAGGCGACCTCCCGGACTCCAGGAGTAAAGGGGATAAAACCCCCCAGGGCTCCAAGTCCGGCCCTAGGCCGAACACCGCTCCGGAACCTTCAAAGGTTCCGGAGTCCGGCGGGCAACCTCCTGCCAAGGGGAGCAAGCCCACCGTGCCGGTGACCCCCGTCTAACCGGAGGCGCCAGACAATCTGTCGGAGGCGCTCCAAGGCGCCTCCATCGACGAGGAGCACCGCACCATTATGAGTGCGGTGGTCCAGAAGGTTCAGCCCGCCAAGAGCGGACTGACTGAAGCTTGTACTAGCCTTTTAACAGGCTTTGAGGTAATTAAAGAATGTGTAAATAATATTACCGCATAGGCAGTAGCCCGTGATGCTCTGTTTGGCGTTCGGGAAGAAAAGCCGAATAGAGGATCAAATAAAATTCGCAGGAGTCTAACAAAAAGGAGTCAATATGCGTATGCAGGCTTCTCTGCTGGCGTCCGCCGCACTGACCGCAGAAGTGGACACGCTAAAGCAGAACCTCGAGCGGTCCGAGCAAGAGCTCGGGCATGCCAAGAAGCAGCTCGAGGAAAATGAAGGTAAGAAATAGCTTGTTTAAGTATATATATAAAAAGTGCAATTGCAAAAAATGACAGGAGTATCGTGGCTATTGTAGGGGCCACGTCTAAGGTGGCGACCCTTAAGCAAGCGCTGGTCGAGGCCAAGAAGAGGGCGGCCACGGAGCGCAACGAGCGGGAGAAGTATGAGGCCCAGGTTGGCAAGGTGCGGCAAGAGCTCCTGCCTCTCATGAAAAAACATGAGAGTTTGGAGCTTGACTCAAAGACGCGAGTGTCCGAGCTTGCGGTGGCTATTAAAGATGCCAAGTCTGCGAAGGCCGAATGCCAGAAGACCCTCCAGGAGTTGGATGCGGTGAAAAATATAGCGGCGGGTAAGGCATTCTTTATGCAAAGTAAACATGTAAACGTGAGTTACTTGTTACTTACCCGAATCCGGAGTTCTCCAGGAGCCTTCGTGCATCTTCCCCGTAGCGTGTCTGATGCTGCCACATTCTATCGAGCCGAGGAGGGCATCTCGACAGGGAAGGTGTTCTGGTCTTAGTATGCTGAGGCCGGACACCCCGTTCCCCTGAGCGACCAGCTGAAGCAACAGGTGGAGCTCCAGAAGGCGGCCGAGCAGCCCATGAAGGGCCTCATAGTTCGGCTGTGGCCTAGAGAGGCTCTGCCTGGGAGCTATTTCGGGCTGGTGCGGCGGCTGATGGGGGCCTGTCCAAGGCTCGAAGTCATCAAGCGCTTTGTCTGCATTGAAGGTGCCCGTAGGGCCCTTGCCCGTGCTAAGGTGCACTGGGGCAAGCTGGATGCTGAGAAGCTTGTGAAGGACGGGCCACCGTCGGGGAAAGAGCATCGCAAGCCTGAGAATTATTATAAGGATGTTCTGAAGGGTGCCTGCCTTATAGCGGATGAATGTTCCAGGGATGTAATTTTTGAGTAAAACTTGCTCATTTTGTTCTGTGCGCTGAAAACTTGTTCATATGCGCTAAGCAATGCTGTTGGAATTTAAAATATTACCTTCTGTGCGGCTGTTTATCAATTCTGAGAGATGGCGAGTCGTCGGCTTCTGCCCCCGTGCCGCTAGTGCTGGGTGTTCAGGGATAAACATGAGTGCTCTTTTTCCCATGTTTGGGTCCTTCGAGGGAGGCGCTCAGCACAACGAACAAGGCAATCAGACTATAATGCTTGAACACTCTAACTTAGCCATAGAATTCTATAATTTTAAATTTCGGCGAAGCCCCTGGCATTCAGAAGACCGAGTTCGGGGCGCTATCCAAGCCTTGGCCGGATAGAGCCGACTCCTCGCTCTAAGCGGCTAAGTCTTTAGGGACTCGAAAAACCTCTCGAACAGCGACCAACTCTCGCTTCATGATGACAGTCAGTTTTAGCTTTCTCTACCGAGGTGCTCGACCCAGCTCAACTGGGGCACAATCACAGTAGTTCTCCTAGTGCTACCTTAGCCGATATAGTGGAATGTAAGGCACCAAAACATAGGAGCCGGGCAAACCCAACTATTGACCCAAGACATGATTTAGAGCCGATGCATATAATGCTATAAGTTCGGGGTGCCACACTTGTTAAAGTGTTCGGACTTCTCACACCATGTTGAGGGGTACTAAAGCCCCTGGCGTATTTTGGCCGTACCGAAGTGTACGGGTGCAACATGTCGTTAAGGAACATATATTTGTAAAAAAAGTAATGCAAAAATAGACAAACGCTATGCATTGTTTATTAAAAAGGGCTGCGATCAAAGCAGAACGATACAAATAATGTGATAAGCAAAAGGTTGGACTATTTAACATGTCCGTTCCAGGGGCAGGCTGCGGAATGGTATGTGAAACAGGTATACTGCTCATGATACAGATCACCTAGGAGCCGTAATGCGGCATGGCTTGTCTACTTCCCTGGTTCTTGCATCGTTTGTGCGGCAATTGAACTGCCGAACAGGCCTTTCGAAGAATGGAGTCCTGAAAGTAAGAGAAAATTAAAAAATCGGCAGCCCCTGGTGCGGTTTAAGCCGTGTTTCGGGCGTGCCATGATGGTGCCCCTCCCCCTGTACCCATGGTATTTCTAGAGCGTAGTTATGTACGCGAAGCACTGGCGTCGCATTTTTGCGAGGCTGGGGTTGGGGCCGTATTGCTACGCCTGCTCGGAACGTGCCAGGCGGTCTTGTTGTAGGTTACTCCGGGCGCGCTTGACGGTGTCCGGACGTTTAATGGCCGGACTGGAGAACTGCCTAGAGAGGCTGCTTTGTACTTCCGCTGCAATTGCCGCCGTGTGCTCCTTCGTTCGGAGGGAGCGTTCGGTGTTTCCATTAACTGTAATTACTCCTCGAGGGCTTGGCATCTTGAGATTAAGGTATGCGTAGTGAGGTACCGCGTTGAAGTTGGCGAATGCGGTTCGCCCGAGCAGTGCATGATAGCCACTGCGGAATGGGACTATATCGAAGATTAGCTCCTCGCTTCAGAAATTATCCGGAGATCCGAAGACCACTTCAAGTGTGACTGAGCCTGTACAGTTGGCCTCTACACCTGGTATTACGCCTTTAACGGTCGTTTTGGTGGGCTTAATCCTCGAGGGATCTATGCCCATTTTTCGCACTGTATCCTGGTAAAGCAGGTTCAGGCTGCTGCTGCTGTCCATAAGGACTCTAGTGAGATGAAATCCGTCAATAATTGGGTCTAGAACCAATGCGGCGAATCCGCCATGACGGGTGCTAGTGGGATGGTCCCTTCGATCAAAGGTGATCGGGTAGGAGGACCATGGGTTGAACTTTTGGGCGACTGGCTCTACCACGTATACGTCCCTTAACGCACGCTTCCGCTCCTTCTTGGGGATGTGGGTTGCGTATATCATGTTCACCGGCCGCACTTGTGGGGGAAAACCCTTCTGTCCACTGTTGTTCGGTGGTCGGGGCTCTTCGTCGACATCGCTATTCAGCCCCTTGTCGGTATTTTCGGCATTTAACTTGCCCGCCTGCTTGAACACCCAACAATCCCTGTTGGTGTGATTGGCCGGCTTTTCAGGGGTGCCATGTATCTGGCACAAGCGGTCGAGTATTCGGTCCAAACTGGACGGGCCCCTAGGATTTCTTTTGAATGGCTTTTTCCGCTGACCGGATTTATAGCCTCTGAATCCGGCATTAACTGCCGTATCCTCAGCATTGTCGCCATTCATGCGGCGCTTCTTCTTGTTGCAACGCGACGTGCCACTACTGTCCCTGGTATCCGAATTACCAGGGTTCTTGGTCATATTGTTACTACGAGCAAGCCAGCTATCTTCTCCCGCGCAAAAGCGGGTCATGAGTGTCGTGAGTGCTGCCATAGATTTCGGCTTTTCCTGTCCAAGGTGCCGGGCAAGCCACTCGTCACAGATATTGTGCTTGAAGGCTGCTAGGGCCTCTGCGTCCGGACAGTCGACTATTTGATTTTTCTTTGTTAGGAACCGTGTCCATAATTGCCTGGCCGATTCCTCTGGCTGCTGAATTACGTGACTTAGGTCATCGGCGTCTGGGGGTCGCACATAAGTGCCCTGGAAATTGTCGAGAAATGCGGCATCCAGGTCCTCCCAACAACTGATTGATCCTGTTGGCAAGCTGTTAAGCCAATGCCGAGCTGGTCCTTTAAGCTTGAGTGGTAGGTATTTGATGGCGTGGAAATCATCGCCGCGGGCCATGTGGATATGAAGGAGATAATCCTCGATCCATACCGCAGGATCTGTTGTGCCATCATATGATTCGATGTTTACGGGTTTGAAACCCTTAGGGATTTGATGATCCATTACTTCGTCTTTGAAGCATAGTGGGTGTGCGTCGCCTCTGTACTGGGCTTTATCACGACGTAGCTCCAATGAGCTTTGTCTACTGTGTTCGGCCCTACCGGATTTGTGTCCGGCGTGAAGGTTACCATCTCGAGTCGTGGGGCGCCCACGCGATCCGTAGATCGATCTTCTTTGCCTTGCCTTGTCCTCCAACATATCTTGCAGGTCAGGAGCATTTTCCCGTGCCTTGGTATGGGGTGCGGCTTGAGTGGAGGGCCGAGAGGCCTCTCTGTTGCGGCCACGAGGTGGCCGGTCGGCCGTATCAAGTCCTGGTGATGTAGGTTTAGGTGCTTCCTCCTCTAATCGGGGTAGCAACCTGTGCTTTGGGTAGCTCTTGGAGGGGCGTTCGAGTTTATGCTCTTCGGCCGCAAGGACTTCAATCCATTTGTCGACTAGCAAATCTTGATCAGCTCTAAGCTGTTGCTGTTTTTTTCTTGAGGCTTCTTGCCGTGGCCATAAGCCTGCGTTGAAAACGCTCTTGCTCGATGAGATCCTCTGGCATGACGAATTCGTCCTCGTCGAGGCTTGCCTCGTCTTCGGAGGGAGGCATATGATTATCATCCTCGACCTCTCTGCCTACCGCTCTCTCATGAGGGCTGATTTCTCCATCCTCCTGTGCTGAATCTTGCTGGAGGGGGTTTTCTTCGGCACTCCCCGGAGTATTATTATCTCCTGTGCTAGATTCACCGTATTTGTTTTGGCGGGATTTTGAGCGGCGCCGCTGACGCCGGCGCTTAGGATGTTTCTTGGAGGGGTCATCCTCCGTTGTTCCATCGCCATCTCCTTCTTTTGGGGTGTCCACCATGTATATTTCATATGACGAGGTTGCTTTCCAGGGCCCAATAGGCACTGGTTCTTCATCGTCTCCTTCATCAGTGTCCATACTGTCGACGTCTTCGGACTCGAAGTCGAGCATGTCGGTTAAATCGTCGACACTGGCTACAAAGTGGGTGGTGGGTGGGCTTTGAATTTCTTCATCGTCCGTATCCCAACCTTGCTGACCGTAGTCCGGCCAGGGCTCTCCTGATAAAGAGAGAGACTTTAGTGTCTTCAGAATATCGGCAAAAGGCGAGTGCTGAAAGATGTCCACGGCAGTAAACTCCATGATCGGCGCCCAATTGGATTCGATCGGCAAGGGCGCGGAGGGTTCGGAGTCTGGAGAGGAGTCCGGCTCCTTGGAGTCACGAGTCTCGCAGAGTGCGGGGCTGGTGTTTGGCTCGATCACCGTTGGGATCGCAGCCCCCGAGGCGGCGTCCAATCGCCCATTCTTGATCAGCGCAGTTGGCTCCGAATTAAGGGTCCAAGCCGATGCGGGTGCGGCCTCCAGGGCACTGTTCGGCAGCAGAGCTAGATCATGCTCGTCGTGACAGTGCGGTGCGCTCGGCAGTGGCTCGAATCCGTCGAAGATCAAGTCCCCGCGGATGTCAGCTGTGTAGTTTAAACTTCCAAATCTGACCTGACGGTTAGGGGCATAGCTTTCGATCTACTCCAGATGGCCAAGTGAATTGGCCCGCAGTGCAAAGCCGCCGAAGACGAAGATCTGTCCAGGGAGGAAGGTCTCACCCTGGACTGCATCGCTATTGATGATCGTAGGAGCCATCAAGCCTGACGGCGACGACACAAAGGAACTCTCATTGAAAGCACCAATGTCGGTGTCAAAACCAGCGGATCTCGGGTAGGGGGTCCCGAACTGTGCGTCTAGGCCGGATGGTAATAGGAGGCAAGGGACACAAAGTTTTACCCAGGTTCGGGCCCTCTTGATGGAGGTAAAACCCTACGCCCTGCTTGATTAATATTGATGATATGGGTAGTACAAGAGTAGATCTACCACGAGATCAGAGAGGCTAAACCCTAGAAGGTAGCCTATGGTATGATTGTTGTTCTTTATGTTGTCCTACGGACTAAAACCCTCTGGTTTATATAGACACCGGAGAGGGTTAGGGTTACACAAAGTCGGTTACAATGGTAGGAGATCTATATATCCATATCGCCAAGCTTGCCTTCCACGCCAAGGAAAGTCCCTTCCGGACACAGGACGAAGTCTTCAATATTGTATCTTCATAGTCCAGGAGTCCGGCTGAAGGTATAGTCCGGCCATCCGGACACCCCCTAATCTAGGACTCCCTCAGTTCCGATAGGTGGTGCTATCATACATCCACGTTGATGGAGACTTCTACCCACGAAGGGTAACGGTTGCGTTAGTCCACGGAGGGCTCCACCCACGAAGGGTGCACGAAGAAGCAACCTTGTCTATCCCACCATGGCCATCGCCCACGAAGTACTTGCCTCACTAGGGTAGATCTTCACGAAGTAGGTGATCTCCCTGCCCATACAAACTCCTTGCTTCAACTCCACAATCTTGTCGGAGGCTCCCAAGTGACACCTAACCAATCTAGGAGATTCCACTCTCCAAAATATAATACATGGTGTGTTGATGATGAACTCCTTGCTCTTGTGGTTCAAATGATAGTCTCCCCAACACTCAACTCTGTCTCATGGATTTGGATTTGGTGGAAAGATGATTTGAGTGGAAAGCAACTTGGGGAAGGCTAGATATCAAGATTCATATGGTTGGAATGGAATATCTTGCTCTCAACACGTGAGTAGATGGTTCTCTCTCAGAAAATGTATGTTGGAAGTGTAGGCACGTTCTGATGGCTTTCCTTACTAATGAAGGAAGGGTGGAGGGGTAGATATAGCCTCCACACAAAATCTAACCGTTACACACAAATCACCAAACTCGGTGGGACCGAATCATGATACTCGGTCAGACCGATTTAGTTCAAAATGTGAATGTTAGGCTTTTTGGTGGGACCGACATGACAACTCGATGGGACCGATTTCATTAGGGTTAGGGCATAACTCAATCTCGGTGAGACCGATTACACAAACTCGGTGAGACCAATTTTGGTAACGAGCTAACCAGAGAGTTGGTCAGGCAAACTCGGTGGGACCGAATCGCTCATTTTGGTGAGACCGAAACGTTACGAAGGGGAAACAGAGAGTTTGCATTGCGAACTCGGTGGGACCGATCGCTGATCTTGGTTGGACTGAAATGTTACAAAGGGAAACAGAGAGTTTGCAATACCATCTCGGTGATGCCGAAGTGACTAGGGTTTGTGGCAGTGGCTATGTCAAGTGAACTCAGTGGTGTCGGATAGATCAAATCGGTAGGGCTGAGTTTGACTTTTGGTTTGGGACATATGTGGATATGAGAAAGTGGTTGAGGGCTTTTGGAGCATTTCACTAAGCATTTTGAGCAAGCAAGCCATTAAGCAACACTTCATCCCCTTTTAATAGTATTGGCTTTCCTATGGACTCAATGTGATCTTGGATCAATGAAACGAAAATGCAGAGTCTTGAGCTTGAGCCAATATGTGTCCTTAGCATTTTGTGGGGTCCACATTCCTAATCCATGCCATGCCAATCATTGAACTTTCTAAAATGATCATCTTGAAATAGCATTAGTTCAATGAGCTATATGTTGTTTGTAATTACCAAAACCACCCAGCGATAGTTGCACCTTCACAGACCTATTGCAGGAGCAGATGCAGACATTATGAATGTTTGACAAGCTAGGTATGATGACTACTTGATAGTTTAGCACACCATCACTACTGCAGGATTGTCCAAACGCGACACTACGATCAAAGACCCTTCAACGAAATTGTGTGCGATGCCATAATCACAAACGGTGGTGTAAAAAACCCATCAAAAAGGTGCAAAACATTTGCCATGACGGATGCATCAAACACAGTTCATATTTTAGTTGCGTGTGCGATGCGGGGCATATGGTCCAGTTCAATTAACTGTTTGGGATGAGGAGGAACAAAAGAAATGGGCAACCAGATGAAGGCGTGTGTGATATATGGCATACGGTTCACTAGGATGAACTGTGTGTGATTAGGCAACACAATGGAAACGGTTCAACTGAACAAGATGTGTGTGATACGCGGCAAATAGGTCCGTTATCAGAAATGTCTGCGAAGACCAATAATAACATAGACGATTGCTGCTAATAAGCCGTGTGATTTGCTTTGTCTAGAGTAGAATAACATGTATATATATAACTGAAATAAACATCCAATTACATAAGTGACTATACAGATCATTCACACACACCTCAATAAACAATTGCATGGATTCTAAAGTAGGAGAAACGATCGTCTAGTCATCTACTTCTTGTGACGCTCCCGCCACTGCTATGTGGCTCGATCCCTCGTTTGGGTCAGGAAGAAGACAGTTCCTCATGTCAACGATCCGCCTGTACATCTCGTAGCTTGTGTACGCGTACATGGATGCGTACTTGACATGTTGTTCATCAAGTCTCTTATACCACACATTGTGCCAGGCATTCCTGTCTTTATTGCTCTCATTCTTCATCTTCATGTAGTAGGGGTCGATGATGGCCGAGGCGAGGTCAACCAGGGAGTTTAGTTTGTTTTTGTCGCTGCCCCAGATCTTGTAGTCGCGCTAGATATTGACAAGATTCGGGCATTTCAATCACAAAACCTTTAGCGCTTTTAGATCGTTGGTGGTGTCCACCGCAATGAAACTGTAGTCAGAGCTGTTGATAAACCTGGAGAAATGCTCGCAAGGCGTTGTGGCCAGGTGGTAGTGGTAGACGATGACGTCATGTCGCACGCACAACTGGGTGACATCAACCTTCTGATCGTGCCCGACATGACCCATGGTGTACTCGAGGTCGAAGCCGACCACTTAGTACTTGTCCTCGGCAAGGAACTGCTCCATAGTTTGGATGGAGCTCTCCACCGAGACCGGATCATTCGTGTACACCACCAAGAGAGCCTTCCCCCTCACATGGGTCTCCATGATGTGTTGCGTGGTGAACTGTCCACCGTTGTCGTCGTCAGACGCTTGGAGCGCCATTGGAGCCACGGGGAGCGCCATTGGAATCACTGGATGTTCTCTTTGCATGTGTCCTTGTGGGTGTTCTTATTGTGTCGTGCGAGACGAGAGATGAAGGTAAATGACCGCAGGAAAAAAAGGGGGCCGGGCGGCATGGATTCTCGGCGCGTCCGCATGGTAGTTTTTGAAGTGGGTAAATGCATCGTTGCATCGCGCCCGGTGCAACCGCATGCACACGAACGTGCATGATCGTGCGCAGGCCCCAAACACTGGCAGCGCACATGGAGGGAAGAGGGCAGAGCACCCGGAGGGACGCGAGAGCAGAGCGCGTGTGGCGGGACGCGAGTATAGCGCGCCGCGGCTGCGTGAACCGCAAGCAATCACATGCATAGAGCAGTTGAGCACACAGAAAATGGTCGCCTACAAGCCGGCCGACACTTGCGTCGCTGCATAGAGAGCGGCCGTGTGCTACCACCTCCATCTAGTATATAGTCCCCTTTATATTCTGTGCCATACTTTTCCCTCAAATTTAACCAATAAATGTTAATGCATGTTATAAAAATTATATAATTGGAAACTATGTTCAAATACGAATCCAACTATATAATCTTTGGCCACATGCATTTTTATTTTATTAGTTAAATCATACTTATAAACCATATGTGTACATACTTATAAACCATATGGGGGTATAGTTGGTAATTAAATCGCAAACGTTTTTTATTAACCGTATGTGTACGTGGCCTTTGTTCCTCCTCTCGCACGTCTTGTCACCCTGCTGCCGCAGAAGGCTTATAACGCAAGCTTGCGCAGCGCGCGAGGGCATTCTTTTGGCCAAACGGTGGCGCCAATGAATTGTTGGTGAGCCCATTCCCGCGCAACCTCGCAGGTTGCCGCGCAAGCGTCCCGCCCGACTCGGTGAAATCCCCCAAAATCCCAATGCTTACTGGCCTGCTATAAAAACACTCACGGTCGGCGAGTCTTGCGTCACATTTTCCCCTCCCTCCCTGTAGCTTATCTTCTCTGCTTCTCCCACAATTGCCAATGGCACCGGTCTGTCATCGTCGCTCAGCCACTCCGCCGTCATTAGAAGACAGCTCCAGCTGGGAGGCTACACCGCGGCGGCGGCGCAGTCCTCGGCGTAGTGTAGTGCGCATGGCGTCCCTGTTGGGTGTGCGCAGAACACCCACCACATGCTCCGCCGCCGGTGCCCATCGGCAGTTGTTGCCGGCCGCCGTTGCCGCCATACCACCATCGAAAGCTAAGGCCACCGCCCGCTCCGCCGCCGCGGCCCAAAGGGGGGAGCTGGCCGTCGTGGCCACCACCCCACCACCGGCCACCACCCCACTGCCAGCCACCGTGGCCATCACCCGCTCCGCCACCACGGTCCGAAGGCGGGAGGTGGTGGTCGTGGCCGCCACCCCGTCGTCGGCCACCGTGGCCGCCAGCCCACGGTCAACCGCCGGGGTCATCACCAACTCCGCCACCGCCGCCCGAAGGCGGGAGCCGGATGCCCGCACGTGCGTCAGCGACCTTGCGCGCTACAACGAGTTCCCGTGGGAGGAGGAGGAGCGCCTCGTCGAGCATGCAAAGAGCCTTATGCTACCTCATGAGCACTGCGTTGGTTTTCCCGTGAAGAGGAAAGGGTGATGTAGTAAAGTAGCGTAAGTATTTCCCTCAGTTTTTGAGAACCAAGGTATCAATCCAGTAGGAGATCACGGTCGAGTCCCACGCACCTAGACAAACAAATAAGAACCTTGCAACCAAAGCGATAAAGGGGTTGTGAAAGTGCTAGTGATCGACAAGAGGGGGGGGGTGAATAGGCGATTTTTAAGGAAGTCTTCAAAACATGGGAGTTTTGATGACAAATGATAGAAATAAACCTATTAGCATGCAGCGGAAGGTAGACTACACTAAGCAAACCATAGTCAAGTATTCAATGAAGTGAAAGCACAACATCTAATGGCAGCTAGGCAGTATGGATCAGGTAGGAAGATAGTATGAAGCCAATCAGAACAAGCAGTCACTCAGTGAAGACAAAAGATAATGCAATCATACAATGACTTCATAAGGACCAACAGTAAATAAAGAGATGGGAAGGATATAACCAGTGACTCGTTGAACACAATGATTTGTTGGACCAGTTCCAGTTGCTGTGACAATTGTACATCTGGTTAGGGAGGCTGAGATTCAACTCAGAAGACCGTGTCTTCACCTTATTCCCCTTGAGCTAAGGACACCCATTCCTCACCCAATCACTCTGGTAAGTCTTCAAGGCAGACTTCCAAACCTTCACAGACTTCGTTCACCGCTCTTGGATGCTCAGAACGCGACACCTAACCGGCTGGAGGATTCACAGTCCTCAAGTGTAATAAGTTTTCAGATCACACAGACATGAAGACTTAAGTGATGCCTAACACTCTTTGGCTCTGGGTGTTTAGGGCTTTATCCTCGCAAGGAATTCTCTCTCAAAGGCTTCGAGGTGGGTTGCTCTCAAACGACAAAATCCATACACTAACTCTGAGCAGCCGACCATTTATGGTTGTAGGGGGTGGGCTATTTATAGCCACTAGGCAACCCGACCTGATTTGTCCGAAATGACCCTGGGTCACTAAGGAACTGACACGTGTTCCAACGGTCAGATTTCAAACACACACGGCAACTTTACTTGGGCTACAAGCAAAGCTGACTTATCCAACTCTGGATAAGATTTGCTCTCATAGTCTTTACTCCAAGACATAGGATTTTGGTTAAGCATCACTTCAGTCATTCTGACTGGTTCTCTTGGACCCCACATAAGTACGGTGGTTCCTATGACTCAACAAAGAAGAAAAAGAACAACGAAACAACTAAGTATTCGTGCTCCATAGTCTTCACGTGATGTCTTCTCTTGTCATAGTCTTCAATGTGAATGTCTTCACATACCACCTTGGACTTCAATGTCTTCATACATTTTTAGGGGTCATCTGTGGTAGGAAAACTGAATCAATGAGGGACTTCTACCTATGTTATCCTGCAATTCTCACAAACACATTAGTCCCTCAACCAGGTTTGTCGTCAATACTCCAAAACCAACTAGGCGTGGCACTAGATGCACTTACAATCTCCCCCTTTTTGGTGATTGATGACAAACAGGTTGAAGTTTTCAATGGGGAATAAAATACGTGAAATTGTAAAGGATAGGTTATTGTCTTCATTAGTTGCAAAGGCTCCCCCTGAAGATGTGCATATAAGTACTTTGCTCTTGGAATGCAAATGCACATGGCAGGTTGTACTTGTGGAGATCCTCTTCAACCTATGATGACAATTCATCATGCATGATATGATGTAACAAACATAATGACATGCATAATGAAAAATGGACGTCTGCAAAATGGCCTAAGTGCGGAATTTATCATCGCACATGCAGAATTTATCATCGCATCACAGAATAGCAAATAAGCAGCAGACGACCATCGAGTTTAAGTGTTACAACTCAAAGAACCAAATGTATTGAAAAGCAAGAGTTGTAAGCACTTGGCAAAAGTAGCAAAAGGTAAAGCAACCACCCATATGGACCCGCTTGAAGACTATCAACTCATATGCTTCTCCCCCCTTTGTCAGTAAGGACCAAAAAGGTTCGAAGACATAGAGAGCCTACTTGTTCCCATGAGGTGCAGGCGAGGTAGCAGGGTCGTCGTTGAGGTCCGGTGGTGCAGAAGAACTTGGTGCAGTGTCAACACGCGCTGAAGTTGGAGGAGGTGAAGTTGCATCATCTCGGTCATCAATGACTCTAGCATTCACTGTCACAGCTGACGACGAATAGTCAGAGTCTTCAAGTGAGGAAGTCTGACGCAAGTGAGCATTCCTGGGAGGAGTTGAGTCAAACTTGAATCATTCGGTGAAGCCATCGTCTTGCAGATCAGCTTCAACACTAAGTAATGTCAAACTCTTCCACGACCTCCAACAGGTTTCGTGAGTGACAAAGGAATTTTTGGTGGCAAGATTGCGAATGTGGTTGACATCCACCAAGAGGCTTTGCATCTGACGCTTAAGCCAGTCGTGATGTTTGTCTTGTTTCTGGTGTAGCGCGACAAGAAGCTCTCGGTCATTTAGGACACGAGATCGCCTTTGAGGCCTTTGCGCAATGGTGCTACCAGTGGCGTCAGTTTGAGCACGAGGTGCACGTGTGTTGCCAGCAAGGGGATAAACACAAGAAACTGCTGGAACTCCTTCAATAGGCTGGGTGAAGCTTTGGTGATCAACATTATGAAGATAAATGGGATCTTTAGCAGGCTCTGGGTAAATAGCTTCAACCGATAGATCAACCTCTAGCAAGAAGACAAGATGATTGCACGCAGATGGCTGATAGTTGATTGCAGAGTGAAGCTTGATAAGGCGCATTACCCATGGAGCATAAAACTTTAGACCAAAAATGTCAGAGCCAGATGCAGCCAACTGTCTGATGAAGAAGTCTTGAGCATTGAAGCTGATGCCATTGAAGATATAGAAAACCAAAGTCTTCATTGCTCCTTCAAGCTTCGCTGCAGATGAATGTCCTTTGACAGGCCATAGAGTCTTTTTGATGATATGGTAAATGGTGCGAGGCCGGTACTCTAGGTCTTCAACAATGAATTCAGACGGGTATTCAGCATCGTGAGCAGAGGCTTCATCATGCTCAGCATTTGACTCATGTTGGGTTCTGGCTTCTGAAAAATGCTTTCCAAGGCATTCTGGTGTTGTTGACAACCTGGTTCATAGTATTCACCAGGAGTGGGCAGGCCTGTGAGCTCAATGATATCAAGAGCTTTGGATTCATGATGGACATTGTCTGTCATCCACTCAAGGACCCAAGTCTTTGGATCCCCGTTGTAGCCTCGAATGTGAAGAGTTGCATAGAACTGTAGCAGAAGCTCTTCATTCCAGTGTTCCTTATCTGTTACAAAGTGCAGCAGTCTAGCATCTCTGAAGCAATCCAACGCTTCTTCAAGGCAGGGCAGGCTAGCTATAGCTTCAGAGTCGAGGCGCATATGTGGAAATATGGTCCCTTGATTGTATAGGACGCAGGAATAGTAGCTGCGCTGCTGATAGCTCCAGCACCGATCTGATGGAATGCGAGGTTTGGTATAAGGGTTCTTGGCGCTGTTGAATAAGGTGCTATGTGCCACGAAGCCATTCACATTGAAGACCCCAGGAGAAGTTGCATTGCCTGGGAATCATGGAAGTCTTGGCTTGGGCTTCTGCACGAAAGGTCTGTGCTCGACATGATAGTCAAATTGGGGACCTGCAGCAGGTGGAGGAACCAGAATGGGCCATCGAACCATAACAGGCTGACCACGATAAAATGCCAGCTCAATGGTGTGAGGTCTTGGAGGGGGAACAGGAGCATTGGCATTGTTGTTGACATGGGCTTCAGGGGCCACATTGGCTTCAGGTGCTTGCACCTCAGGTGCTTCAGCAGTGTCTTCGGGTGCTGCAGTGGCTTCAGGCGCTTGTACTTCTGGCACCGCAGTAGCTTCATGCGCCACATTAGCTTCAGCCATGACAATGTCATTGGCTTCAGTGGTGATGTTGGTGGCCGCCTCAGGATTGTTAACCTCCACTTCAGAAGCTGGAGGGTCGGACACGTTCTCCTCGAGAACAACATCTTGGTGGGATGGGGGGTGTAGCAACTCTTTCTGCTTTAACTCTTGGTTCTTCTTCTTCATCGGCTGATGCAGCCAGAATATCTTCAGCCATTTTGGCTTCAGACCCAGACACGTGCATAGTGGGAGTAACTTGGGGCCTTGGTCCTTTGCGAAGCCTACGTAATGCTGGCGACGCTTGCGGAGATGGAGTGTGCTGGGACTCAAAGTCATCATCATCTTGCACTGGTGAGGTGGCTTGCGGTTGGGGAGAACTTGGGGTGTCTTGTCGTTGTGGATGATCAGCCCACGATGCATCCTGAGCAGTTGGCGTCAGAGGACGACCAATGCTGATGAGTTCGCTGTGTGTGAGCACAAGCGATGATACCAATTGGTGCTCGATCTGAGGAAGGACTTCATCATCTTCAACATTGTTGTGAGGACCAATGTCTTCAGCTGCGGTGGGGTCAACAGCTGGATTGTCTTCAGCTTCCGGAGCCTCTAGGGAAGCAGGCTCATGAACTACCACTTGGCGTTCTTGATTTTCAAACGCAGGACGAGCTACTGAGATTGGCTCGACCTCAAGGGGCTCTGTGGGAGCAGCCTGATCTCTCTTCTTGGTTTAGCGTTTCTTAGTTGGAGGAGCATCATCAGTGGTGCCCTTGGTTTTGCGCTTTCTGGCTTCAGCCTCAGCTGCCCTTGTTTTCTTCAGTTCTGAAGCCACTGTGGGGACCTTAGGCTTCGAGCCTGTCATACTGGCTGGGAAGACAATTGGATGTACTTCCTGCCTTGGTGCTTTGGGTTCTGCCACAGCTGGCTTCATCTTCTTCTTGGCGGCCATTCTAGGGTCGATGCCTGGTCGCCCCAAGGCCTTGCGCTTTTCATCTTCATTGTATCCCTGAACACATTTAGCAGCAAGATCCTTCATGCGCTCACGAGAACCTTTGGCTTCTTCGCGTTTGGTTCAGAATGCTTCCTTAAGCTCATGCATCATGGTATGGAAGTTCTGAATGTCTTCAACATTGAGCTTGGCCATATGCTTCTTGAATTGAGCCTTTTGATAATGTATCTTATGCTTGATCTCAACAATCTTCTGAGCTAGAGCCAGCTCAGCAGCAATGGCTCCATGGAAGGCGACGCTAAGGCCAATGGGAAGCTGAAGATCATCAAAGCTAACACTTGGGCTGTCAAACCACTCATCAATGAATGTGTTCATGATTTCAACATCAAAGAGAGGTAGGTCATTGATTCTTCCTCTTGCTTGCTCTTGATCAACTACTCAAGAGCGTCATCGCCAAGATCGTCTTCACTAGACAGATCAATGGCGTCATTCTCATTTCGTAGAACAGCGGCAGGGGTCAGTGCTTGGCTGGTGGGTTGCATGGGCATCTTCACTTTGGAGGGCTTGGAGATGCGTGACAGATCTTCAGACTGCACACTGTGTTTAGGAGGTGTAGTGGCCAGAGGCTTCACCCGTGAAACCTTTGGTGCAGCGGCAGGCTTCGAAGGTTTAGGCTTCTTCAGTTTCTTTGGCTTCAGTGGTGCAGGCGCTTCGTCAGATTCAGCGTCGTCTGCAGGTTGATCCACGACTGCCCCTTGAACCATAATATGAGTGATGATACCTTCCAGGTTGTAGAAGGGCCCAACAAGATTGGGTTCAGCTTCACATGAGCCATCGACACGAGGAGCAGAGGGGCCTGGATTGAAGTCTAATCCCCGTGAATTCTTGTTTTCTTTGGCCGAGTTCCTGGCAAACTGAAGGTTGCGCTTGAACAGATTGTCGTCATGACACCATAACAATGACGATGGGTCTGCATCTGCAGGCTGTGGTCCACGGACCATGTAGGGATAGAAGCCTTGTTCAATGACTTCAACTCTGGACCTGGGTTGAAGATTTTTGTATAGGATGTCTCCCCACAGTCGCTTGATGGCATTCTTCTCAGCATACTCCTGGGTCACGAACCTGTACTTGAACCATTATTTTGCCCAATATCTTTGAATCCATTGGATTCGAGTTTACCGCTGATTGTAGTCCTCCTCCGGATCTGTCTTGTACAGCTCATAGAGGCCAGGAGGCAGATCTCTTGAGGTGTTACCACAACGCTGTCTGCCACCCTTCCTTGCAGATTTTTCTGGTACCATGAAGTTTAGACTGAAAGGCTTCGAAACTGTCAAAGTCTTTCGTCTACTGGTCAGACAAGAACTGGCTTCAGGAGAATTTATATGATGCTGTAAGAATTCTGCAAATGAATGCGGACTATGAGAACCAAGGGATTCTCCCATGGACATGTACATGTGATAGAATTAAGGTGCGAGGGAAGGGGAAGAGGTCATATGCATTCTCAGAAGATTTTGAAGATAAATCAGTTTAGTAGACATTGACCTCATAGTGCGAAGACATTCACTCATAGATAGAGAGTTGGTTCCAGATTTGTACGAATCCACGAATAAGTACAAGTGAGGAATCTAACTACTTTGTGAACCATAAGTGAACATACTAGGCATATTATGAGATGCAGTATGAAATAGATCCAACTTGTGTGAACAGAAACTGCTTGTGGTAGAAAAGGATGAATCTATCGGATCAATGAGACTGTAAAAAAGGAGGTTTTATTTACCACACGAGGAACTGCTAGACGGAGTGGGAGAGGAGCCCGAGCAGTTCGATCTTCCGTTCCCTAACTTGGTGACGGAGGACACCAATGGCGACGGCGGAGAATACGATGTCCGTGGCCGGTGTGAGGACGACATCGGTGAGGTTGCGGTAGCTAAGCGCTTCGTCGCTGGTGTCGTCGAGGGCTAGCGGTGGCGCTAGGGTTTGTGCGAGAGTGGGAGAAATGATAATGACTGTGGTGAGGCATGTATTTATAGGGACAGGGACGACATAGTGTTATTACACAGGTGCTCCTGGCGGTTCACATCTGAAGGACACGTGGCTATCATGCAACACATCGGAGGTTGTTCCACGTTCCCATGCACGCCTGGATTGTCGGGTGGTCGTTCCCACTTCTCCGGGTTTCAGGTGGAAGGATTTAGCATTGAAAACGGATTAATGTTTGTCTCTGTGTCTTCTGCTGACAAGGACAAAGAGAAGACATTTTGACACTGTCAATAAAATGCATATGATTTGGATAGATAGACTTAGGAAAGAAGTATAGAGGGGTTAGGGTCCGATCACATTCACTTAGTTCAAAAGATTCAGCAAGAAGCCATAGCTATAAGTGAATGCTGTAGAGGCCAGAAACCAAATCAGTACGTTGAAGATAAACATGAGGTCATGTTAACATTGAAGACAAACAGAAAGCGTAGACTTTGCAAATGTAACGCCATGTGAGAAACACTTCTTAGGGAAGAATTTGGTGGTGGCATTACCCACCGTATAGGAAGTATTAGACCCAGACATGGCGCATAACTTTCGTGGCGCTCTCAAGTCAAATTCCACGTTAATGTATTCACACTCAGAATGCAAGTCTTCATTGATTGATGACATACGTTATTTTGTGTGTTGCACATCTAAATCATCAACATGCATAAGTGTTAGGAAGTGTTCCTGATCACAGGACATTTGAGGATTCCAAGCTATTTAGCTCACACCGTAACTTGCAAAACCTCTTCTCATCCAAGGGCTTTGTGAAGATATCTGCCAATTGCTCTTCAGTGTTGACGTGTATGATATCAATATCTTCCTTCATAACATGATCTCTGAGAAAGTGATGACGAATTTCAATGCGCTTTGTCTTCGAGTGCTGAACTGGGTTGTTAGCAATCTTGATGGCGCTCTCGTTATCGCAGTAGAGTGGCACTTGCTTCAGATGAATGCCATAATCTTTGAGTGTTTGCTTCATCCATAGAACCTGAGCGCAGCAAGATCCAGCAGCAATGTATTCAGATTCAGTAGTGGAGAGAGATACACAGTTCTGCTTCTTTGAAGACCAACATACAAGTGGTCGTCCTAGAAAATGACATGTGCCTGATGTAGACTTGCGATCCACCTTGTCACCAGCATAATCAGCATCCAAGATTCCAACTAGATCAAACTCTGAGCCCTTTGGATACCATAATCCTAGTGTTGGGGTGTGAGCCAAATATCTAAGAATTTGCTTCACAGCTAGGTCATGTGATTCCTTTGGTGCCGCTTGGAACCGGGCACACATGCAAACACTAAGCATGAATAAATAAAGCAAAGAACCAATCATGGAGCGGTATACCTTTTGATCGAACTCTTTACCATTGTCGTCGGGACCCAGATTCTGTTTGGCTGGCATTGGCGTCGTGCAGCCTTTGCAGTCTTGCATTCCAAATTTCTTCAGGCAATCTTTGAGGTATTTCTCTTGAGATATGAAGATGCTGTTGCGTTGCTGACATATTTGAAGACCAAGGAAGAACTTCAGCTCACCCATCATGGACATCTGATATTGCTCTTGCATCATATATCCAAACTCTTCACTATATTTCTGGTTAGTGCAGCCAAAGATAATGTCATCCACATATATTTGGCACACAAACATTTCACCATCATATATCTTCGTGAAGGGAGTGGGATCCAGGGAACCAGGTTTGAAGCCTTTGCTCTTCAGGAAGTCTTTGAGTGTGTCATACCAAGCTCGAGGGGCTTGTTTAAGGCCATACAGTGCCTTGTTGAGCTTGTAGACCATGTCAGGATGTTTTGGCTCTTCAAAGCTAGGCGGTTGTGCAAGATACACTTCTTCTTCAATCTTGCCATTGAGAAAAGCGATCTTCACATCCATTTTATAGAGAAGAATGTTATGATGATTTGCATAGGCCAGCAGTATGCGTATAGCTTCAAGCCTAGCCACAGGAGCAAATGTTTCATCGAAGTCAATTCCTTGAACTTGAGTGTATCCTTGAGCAACGAGACGAGCTTTGTTTCTGAGAACTTGACCATGCTCATCTTGCTTATTGCGATATATCCATTTATTTCCTATTATATTGTGCTTACGAGGATCAGGACGCTTAACCAGTTCCCATACATTATTCAACACAAACTATTGAAGCTCTTCTTGCATAGCTTGAATCCATTCAGGTTCCGTGAAGGCTTCATCAACTTTCTTGGGTTCAGATATTGAGACGAATGCAAAGTGCCCACAGAAATTTGCTAGCTATGTTGCCCTTGAACGAGTGAGTGGACCTGGTGCATTGATGCTATCAATTATTCTCTCAATCTGTACTTCATTTGCAACACGAGGATGAGCAGGACGAAGATTTTGCTCCTGCTGATCATTGTCATCGTTAGAAGGATTGTCATCAGGCTGAGCATTGTCTTCAGGTTGATCCTGTGCAGAGATGATGAGTTCCTCTTCAGGCTGAGCTTCAGACGGTATGATTTCTCTAGTTCCCATGAGTTTGATGGTTTCACTGGATGGAACTTCATCTAGCACATTTGGAAGGTGCTCTCTTTGCGAGCCATTAGTCTCATCGAACCTCACATCCACAGTTTCAACCACTTTATAGTGAAAGAGGTTGAAGACTCTGTAGGAGTGCGAATACTTTCCATATCCAAGCATAAAACCTTCATGTGCTTTCGGTGCAAATTTTGAAGTGTGATGTGGATCCTTGATCCAGCACCTGGCACCAAATACTCTGAAGTAACTGACATTTGGCTTATTGCCAGTAAGGAGCTCATAGGATGTCTTATTCAGAAGCTTGTGAAGATAAACACGGTTGATGATATGGCATACAGTATCAATGGCTTCAGGCCAGAACTTTCTTGGAGTCTTGTATTCATCGAGCATCGTCCGGGCCATCTCAATAAGTGTTCTGTTCTTGCGTTCCACGACGCCATTCTGCTGCGGCGTGTACGGAGCTGAGAATTCATGAGTGATGCCCAAAGTATCAAGATAAGTGTCGAGGCCAGTGTTCTTGAATTCAGTGCCATTGTCACTTCTGATGTGCTTGATCTTGATGCCATAGTTATTCATGGATCGATTGGCGAAGCGTCTGAAGACATCCTGCACTTCAGTCTTGTAGAGGATTATATGCATCCAAGTATATCTTGAATAATCATCAACAATGACAAAGCCATAGAGACAAGCAGTAGTAGTAAGAGTTGAGTAGTGAGTGGGACCGAAGAGGTCCATGTGGAGCAGTTTGAAGGGTTGAGTCATTGTCATGATTGTCTTCGAGGGATGCTTGGCCCTCGTCATCTTTCCTACTTCACAGGCACCGCATAAGTGATCCTTCTTGAACTTGACGCCCTCGATGCCTATGACATGCTTATTCCTTGCAAGGGTGTGGAGGTTCCTCATGCCAGCATTCCCTAGCCTCCGATGCCAGAGCCAGCATTCAGAAGCTTTTGCTAGAAGACATACTGCAAGATGTGGTCCTGCTGAGAAATCTACCACGTACAAATCATCTTTCTGATACCCTTCAAAGACTAGAGACGTGTCAGATTCCATTAGAACAAGGCAACGATATTTTCCAAATATCACAATCATGTTTAAATCGCAAAGCATTGAGATAGACATTAAGTTGAAACCAAGAGATTCAACAAGCATTACTTTATCCATGTGTTGATCCCTCGAGATTGCAACTCTACCTAGACCCAATACCTTGCTTTTACCAGTATCAGCAAATGTGATGTGACTCTTGTCAGATGGACGTAAAGTTGAGTCCTTGAGAAGACTTCGCTTGCCAGTCATGTGATTAGTACACCCACTATCAATAATCCATTCTGAAGCAGCTGGTGTGATACCCTACAGTGCAGTTAGGGGGATAGGCTTCACGAAGAGAATTGTGAAGCATAAACATTTGACGAGCAAGTGGATCATGAAAGATTAGATTGAGGTTAGGACTGATAGGGCAAGTAGCAAGTGAATCAGGAACAAAATACATAATAAGACCATTTGGGCATTTGATCTTGCACCCTACAAGATGTTTAAGGTCCCCAGCAACAGCTTCAGACGAATTTGATTTTCGGCTGGAGACCCTTCCCTGCAAAAGAGAGTTAAGCTTTCTTAGCCACCCACATCTTCAAGGGTAGCTTTGAAGCAATGAGTCTAAGTGCAGCATCTGAGAACTTTGGCTTTGGAGCCCTAGCAAATAGTCTTGCAGGTGGAAAATAGTACTCATAAGAATAAGCAGAGTAGTTCTTGGTCTTATGAACATGGCGGTTTGATGAAACGCGCTCATATTCATAGGCCTGAGTATGGTTTCCCTACAAAACATTTGCGTTAGTGCGACTCAGGTGAGTCCTTTGTCTGTATGAAGCCTTTGGACCATATGAAGCCTGTGGTCTGGGGTTTGTCTTCTTCACTTGTGGTGTCATGACGACATTCATAGGAAGATTCTCCAACCACTTTTTCGGCACCCAGACTTTCTTCATAGGTGGCCCATTCCTGCAGTTAGTACCAATATACCTCGCAAACACTTCACCATTCTGATTCTTAAATAGTTTATAGTTTGCATCAAAGTATTCATCAATAACAATGAGATTAGCACAAGTGAAGCCAGACAGGGTGGATGGATCCACTGAAGGTTCCTTTGCAGCAACCCATGTGGTTTTGGGGTACTGCTCAGGTTTCCAGTAAGAGCCATCAGCATTCATTTTCCTTTCGAACCCAAGACCATCTTTCCTAGGGTTTCGGTTCAGGATCTGCCTTTTGAGGACATCACATAGTGTTTGATGCCCTTTGAGACTTTTGTACAACCCTGTTTCAAGCAATGTATTCAACCTAGCATTTTCATCAGCAATAGCAGTGGTATCCTCAGTAGAGGGGTTAGTTGCCACATCAACAGTTGAAGATATTGCAATAGTAGCAGCAGTAGAACATCAAGAAACAGAAGTAGCGTTGTCACGCTCAATGCATTTAAGACATGGTGGTTCAAATCCTTCCTGAACGGGACTGATCTGTTTGGCGCGAAGTGACTCATATTCCTTTTGAAGATCTTCATGAGTCGCTCTTAATTTCTCAAGATCTTGCTTCCTTTGAATATAATCATAGGAAAGTTTTTCATGAGTTATTTAGAGCGTTTCATGACGACTTTCAAGTTCCTCATACTTAAGATGAAGATTTTTTATGTCTTCAATTAAGGACTGAGATCGAGTCATTTCAGTGTCTAACAGGTCATCGCTTTTGTCTAACGGTTTTTGAATATGTTCCATAGCTTTCTATTGTTCAGTTGCAATTTTAGCAAGTGTTTTGTAGCTGGGTTTGGAACCACAATCAGAGTCATATTCACTGGATGTTTGATAGTGAGTAGTGCATGTGTTTACCTTGGCACCACCTGCCATGAAGTAGTAGGTGGGAGTGGAGTAGTCATTGTCATTTGCATCAGCGTCGGTGATGAAGCCATTGTCTTCAGTGTTGAAGATGGACTTGGCAACATATGTTGTAGCCAGACTTGCAACGCCAGAATCGGACTCCTCCTCAGACTCCACCTCTGCCTCTGCAGAAGCGGACTCCTCTTCTGAATCCATTTCCTTGCCAACGAATGCACGAGCCTTGCCATATGAGCTCTTCTTGTGAGATGAAGACTTTGAGGAAGACTTGGAAGAAGACTTTGAGTATTTCTTCTTCTTCTTGTCGTCAGAATCATACTCCTTGCTCTTCTTCTTATTCTTGTTCTCATTTTCCCACTGTGGACACTCAGAGATGTAGTGGCACTAGATGCACTTACAGCAACCCACCTCGAAGCCTTTGAGAGAGAATTCCTTGAGAGGATAAAGCCCTAACCACCCAGAGCCAAAGAGTGTTAGGCATCACTTAAGTCTTCTTGTCTGTGTGATCTGAAGACTTATTACACTTGAGGACTGTGAATCCTCCAGCCGGTTAGGCGTCGCGTTCTGAGCATCCAAGAGTCATTGTGTATCGCTGATGAACGAAGTCTGTGAAGGTTTGGAAGTCTGCCTTGAAGACTTACCAGAGTGATTGGGCGAGGACTGGTTGTCCTTAGCTCAAGGGGAATAAGGTGAAGACATGGTCTTATGAGTTGAATCTCGGCCTCCCTAACCAGACGTACAGTTGTCACACCAACTGGAACTAGTCCAACAAATCATTCTCTTCAACGAGTCACTGGTTCTATCCTTCCCATCTCTTTATTTACAGTTGGTCCTTGTGAAGTCATTGTATGATTGCATTATCTTTTGTCTTCACTGAGTGACTGCTTGTTCTGATTGGCTTCATACTATCTTCCTACCTAATCCATACTGCCTAGCTGCCATTAGTTGTTGTGCTTTCACTTCATTGAATACTTGACTATGGTTTGCTTAGTGTAGTCTACCTTCCGCTGCATGGTAATAGGTTTATTTTATCATTTGTCTTCGAAACTCCCATGTTTTGAAGACTTTCTTAAAAATCTCCTATTCACCCCCCTCTAGTCGATCACTAGCACTTTCAATTGGTATCAGAGCAAGGTACTCCCTTGTTCTGTGTGATTCGGTTTAACCACCTGGAGTTTTAGCTATGTCGGCTGCAGGGATAATCAAAGTCTCCGCTGCATGCCCCGCCTTCGATGGAACTGAATATCCCTACTGGAAGAATAAGATGCGCATGCATCTTGAAGCCATTGATGTCGACCTATGGTATGTCGTCAAGAACGGCGTTCCCAAGGCTGGAGAAGGTGTCACTGCCGCTGATGTCAAGAAGTTCGTTCAACTGGACTCTACTGCCAAGAATATCATCTGTGGTCATCTGACCAAAGGACAGTATGGCCGCGTGAGTGCTTTGGAAACATCTAAGCTAGTCTAGGACTGGCTATCCAAGGTCAACGAAGGCGTCTCAACCCAGAGAGATCAGAGAATCAATGTCCTTCACAACCTCTTCAACCGCTTCAAGAGAAATGACAATGAGAATGTCCAGCTCACGTTTGATCGACTCACTGACATCACAAAATGAGCTTCAAGCCCTCGGCGCTACTGAGATCACCAAGCATGAAGTCGTCAAGACACTCCTGAGATCGCTTGACAGTCCGTTTGACACCCTAGCCCTGATGATTCAAGGACGTCCTGATTTCAAGACACTCGATCCGTCTGACATACTTGACAGGCTCAACACACACGAGCTTCAGCTTCCTGAGAAAAGAGACATCTACAGTCACAACTATGGGCGAACTCGTGCCTTGAAGGCAAAGGTTGTCTCCTCATCTGAAGAAGAGTCTGACAGCAGTTCTGATGATCCTGAAGACATTGGAAGGGAGCTTGCTATGCTTGTGAAGAAGTTCCAAAAATTCACCAAGAAGAAAGGCTTCAGAAAGTCTTCACGATCAAGCTCAAGGAATAATGAAGCTTTTTCTCATGACTACAAGAAGAGAACATGTCACAAGTGCAAGAAACCTGGCCACTACATCTCTGAGTGTCCACAGTGGGACAATGAGGACAAGAAGAATAAGAAATACTCAAAATCTTCTTCCAAGTCTTCCTCCAAGTATTCATCACACAAGAAGAGCTCATCTGGCAAGGCACGTGCGTTTGTTGGCAAGGAAATGGACTCTGAGGATGAGTCCGCTTCTGAGGAGGCGGAGGTGGAGTCTGAGGAGGAGTCCAATTCTGGCGTTGCTAGTCTGGCTACAGCATACATTGCCAAGTCCATCTTCAACACTGAAGAAAATGACTTCATCATCGACACCGATGCAAATGACAAGGACTACTCCGCTCCTTCCTACTGCTTCATGGCACGCGGTGCCAAGGTAAACACACGCACTACTCACTATCAAACATCTAGTGACGATGACTCTGATTGTGTTTCCAAACCCAACTACAAAACACTTGCTAAAATTGCAACTGAACAACAGAAAACCATGGAACACATTCAAAAACTGTTAGAGAAAAGCGATGATCTGTTAGATGCTGAAATGACTCGATCTCAGTCCTTAATTGAAGACATAAAATATCTTCACGTTAAGTATGAGGAACTTGAAAGTCATCATGAAACGCTCTCAACAGCTAATGAAAGGCTTTCCTATGATTATCTTCAAAGGAAGCAAGATGTTGAGAAATTGAGAGCGGCTCATGAAGATCTTCAAAAAGAAAATGAGTCACTTCGCGCCGAACAGATCAGTTCAGCTCAGGAAGGATTTGAACCACCATGTCTGAAATGTATTGAGCGTGATAACGCTACTTCTGTTGCTGAATGCTCTACTGCTGCTACTGTTGCAATATCTTCAACTGTTGATGTGGAAACTAACCCATCTGCTGAGGACACCACTACTATTGCTGATGAGAATGCTAGATTGAAGACACTGCTTGAAACAGGGATGTACAAAAGTCTCAAAGGGCATCAGACACTATGTGATGTCCTCAAAAGGCAGATCCTGAACCAAAATCCTAGGAAAGAGGGTGTTGGGTTCATAAGGAAAATGAATGCTGATGGCTCTTACTGGAAACCTGAGCAGTACCCCAAAACCACATGGGTTGCTGCAAAGGAACCTTTAGTAGATCCATCCACTCTATCTGGCTTCACTTGTGCTAACCCCATTGTTATTGATGAATCCTTTGACGCAAACTATAAACTATTTAAGAATCAGAATGGTGAAGTGTTTGCCAGGTATATTGGTACTAACTGCAGGAATGGACCGCCTATGAAGAAGATCTGGGTGCCGAAAAGGTGTTTGGAGAATCTTCCTGTGAATGTCATCATGACACCACAGGTGAAGAAGACAAACCCCAGACCACAGGCTTCATACGGTCCAAAGGCTTCATACAGATAGAGGACTCACCTAAGTCACACTAACACAAATGTTATGCAGGGAAGCCATACTCAGGCCTATGAATATGAGCGCGGTTCATCAAACCGCCATGTTCATAAGACCAAGAACTATTTTGCTTATTCTTATGAATACTATTGTCCACCTGCAAGACTTTTTGCTAGGGCTCCAAAGCCAAAGTTCTCAGATGCTGCACTTAGACTTATTGCTTCGAAGCCACCCCTGAAGATGTGGGTGGCTAAGAAAGCTTAACTCTCTTTTGCAGGGAAAGGTCTCCAGCGAAAAACCAAAATCGTCTGACACTATTGCTGGGGACCTTAAACATCTTGTAGGGCGCAAGATCAAATGCCCAAATGTTCTTACTAGGTACTTTGTTTCTGAATCGCTTGCAACTTTCCCTATCAGTCCTAATCTCGATCTAAGCTTTAATAATCCACTAGTTCATCAAATGTTTTTGCTTCACAATTCTCTTCGTGAAGCCTATCCCCCTAACTGCACTGTAGGGTACGACACCAGTTGCTACAGAAGAGATTATTGATAGTGGGTGTACAAATCACATGACTAGCAAGCGAAGCCTTCTCATGGACTCAACTTTACGTCCATCAGACAAAAGTCACATCACATTTGCTGACACTGGTAAAAGCAAGGTATTGGGTCTAGGTAGAGTTGCAATCTCAAAGGATCAACACATGTACAAAGTCATGCTTGTTGAATCCCTTGGTTTCAACTTAATGTCTGTCTCAATGCTTTGTGATTTAAACATGATTGTGATGTTTGGCAAATATCATTGCCTTGTACTAATGGAATCTGACAAGTCTCTAGTGTTTGAAGGGTATCGAAAAGATGATCTGTATGTTGTAGATTTCTCAGCAGGACCACAACTTGCAATATGTCTTCTAGCAAAAGCTTCTGAATGTTGGCTCTGGCATCGAAGGCTAGGGCATGCTGGCATGAGGAACCTCCACACCCTTGCAAGGAAGAAGCATGTCATAGGCATCGAGGGCGTCAATTTCAAGAAGGATCACTTATGCGGTGCCTGTGAAGCAGGAAAAATGACGAGGGCCAAGCATCCTTCGAAGACAGTCATGACAACGACTCAACCCTTCGAACTACTCCACATGGATCTTTTAGGTCCCACTCACTACTCAACTCTTACTACTACTGATTGTCTCTATGGCTTTGTCATTGTTGATGATTATTCAAGATATACTTGGGTGCATATAATCCTTTACAAGACTGAAGTGCAGGATGTCTTTAGACGCTTCGCGAATCGAGCAATGAACAACTATGGTGCCAAGATAAAGCACGTCAGAAGTGACAATGGCACTGAATTCAAGAACACTGGCCTGGATACATATCTTGATACTTTGGACATCACACATGAATTCTCAGCTCCGTACACGCCACAGCAGAATGGCGTCATTGAACGCAAGAACATAACACTTATTGAGATGGCTCGGACGATGCTTGATGAATACAAGACTCCAAGAAAATTCTAGCCTGAAGCCATTGACACTGCATGCCATATCATCAACCGTGTTTATCTTCACAAGCTTCTGAACAAGACATCCTATGAGCTCCTTACTGGCAAGAAGCCAAATGTCAGTTACTTCAGGGTATTTGGCGCCAGGTGCTGGATCAAGGATCCACATCATACTTCAAAATTTGCACCAAAAGCACATGATGGTTTTATGCTTGGATATGGAAAGGATTCGCACTCCTACAGAGTCTTCAATCTCTTTCACTATAAAGTGGTTGAAACAGTGGATGTGCGGTTCGATGAGACTAATGGCTCACAAAGAGAGCACCTACCAAATGTGCTAGATGAAGTTCCATCCAGTTCGATGAGCACCTGCCAAACTTATGGGAATTGGAGAAATCATACCTTCTGAAGCTCAACCTGAAGAGGAACTTATCATCTCCGCACCTGATCAACCTCAAGACAATGCTCAGCCTGAAGACAATCCCTCTAACAATGACAATGATCAGCAAGAGCAAAATCTTCGTCCTGTACATCCTCGTGTTGCAAATGAAGTGCAGATTGAGAGAATAATTGATAGCATCAATGCACCAGGTCCACTCACTCGTTCAAGGGCAACACAGCTAGCAAATTTCTGTGGGCACTTCGCATTCGTCTCAATAACTGAACCCAAGAAAGTTGAAGAAGCCTTCATGGAACCTGAATGGATTCAAGCTATGCAAGAAGAGCTTCAACACTTTGAGCTGAATAATGTATGGGAACTGGTTAAGCGTCCTGATCCTTGGAAGCACAATATAATAGGCACCAAATCGATATATCGCAACAAGCAAGATGAGCATGGTCAAGTTGTCAGAATCAAAGCTCGTCTTGTTGCTCAAGGATACACTCAAGTTGAAGGCATTGACTTTGATGAAACATTTGCTCCTGTGGCTATACTTGAAGCCATACGCATACTGCTGGCCTATGCAAATCATCACAACATACTTCTATATCAAATGGATGTGAAGAGCGCTTTTCTCAATGCCAAGATTGAAGAAGAAGTGTATGTTGCACAACCGCCTGGCTTTGAAGATCCAAAACTTCCTGACATGGTATACAAGCTCAACAAGGCACTGTATGGACTCAAACAAGCACCTCGGGCTTGGTACGACACACTCAAAGACTTCCTGAAGAGCAAAGGCTTCAAATCTGGTTCCCTCGACCCCACTCTCTTCATGAAGACATATGATGGTGAACTGTTTGTGTGCCAAATATATGTGGATGACATTATCTTTGGCTGCACCAATCAGAAATATAGTGAAGAGGTTGGATATATGATGCAAGAGCAATATCAGATGTCCATGATGGGTGAGCTGAAGTTCTTCCTTGGTCTTCAAATACGTCAGCAACGCAACGACATCTTTATATCTCAAGAGAAGTATCTCAAAGATTGCCTGAATAAGTTTGGTATGCAAGACTGCAAAGGCTTTACAATGCAAATGCCAGCCAAACATCATCTGGGTCCCGATGACAATGGTAAAGAGTTCGATCACAAGGTATACCGCTCCATGATTGGTTCTTTACTTTATCTATGTGCATCTAGGCCAGATATTATGCTTAGTGTTTGCATGTGTGTTCGATTTCAAGCGGCACCAAAGGAATCGCATCACTTAGCTGTGAAGCGAATTCTTCGATATTTGGCTTACACCCCAACTCTAGGATTATGGTATCCAAAGGGCTCAGAGTTTGATCTGATTGGATTCTCGGATGCTGATTATGCTGGTGACAAGGTGGATCGCAAGTCTACATCAGGCACATGTCATTTTCTGGGACGATCACTTGTATGTTGGTCTTCAAAGAAGCAGAACTATGTATCTCTCTCCACTGCTGAATCTGAATACATTGCTACTAGATCTTGCTACGCTCAGCTTTTGTGGATGAAGCAAACACTCAAAGACTATGGCATTCATCTGAAGCAAGTGCCACTCTACTACGACAACGAAAGCGCCATCAAGATTGCCAACAACCCAGTTCAGCACTCGAAGACAAAGCACATTGAAATTCGTCATCACTTTCTCAGAGATCATGTTGTGAAGGAAGATATTGATATCATACACGTCAACACTGAAGAGCAATTGGAAGCCAACTTCACCAAGCCCTTGGATGAGAAGAGATTTTGCAAGTTACGGTGTGAGCTAAATATCTTGGAATCCTCAAATGTCCTGTGATCAGGCACACATCCTAACACTTATGCATATTGATGACTTAGATGTGCAACACACGAAGTAAAGTATATCTTCAATCAATGAAGACATACATTCTAAGTGTGAATACATTAATCTGGAATTTGACTTTGGAGTGCCACGATAATTGTGCGCCGTGTCTGGGTCTAATATTCCTATACGGTGGGTAACGCCACCACCAAATTCTTCTATCTGAAGTGTTTTGCCCATGGTGTTACATTTGCTATGTCTTCACATTTTGTTTGTCTTCATTCTCAACTTGTCTTAATGATTATCCTCACTATGTTGGTTTGGTTGTCTTTTTCACATATATATATACATATACTAGTGTTCTGTCCTCTACAGCATTCACTTATAGCTATGTCTTCTTGCTGAATCTTTTGAACTAAGTGAATGTGATCGGACCCTAACCTCTCTATGCTTTCTATCTCAAACTCTATCTCTCCAAATCATATGCATTCTATTGAAACTGACGAATATCTTCTCTGCGTCCTTATCAGCAGAAGATATAGAGACAAACATTAAGTCCGTTTTCAATGCTAATTCCTTCACCTGAAACCCGGAGAAGTGGGAACGACCATCCGACAATCCAGGCGTGCGTGTGAATGTGGAACAACCTCCGATATGTTGCATGATGGCCACGTGCTCTTCAGATGTGAATCGCCAGGGGCACCTATGTAATAACGTTGTGCCGTCCCTATCCCTATAAATACACGCCTCACCACAGTCATTATCCTTTCTTCCACTCTCGCACGAACCCTAGCGCCACCGCTAGCCCTCGACGACACCGGCAACGAAGCGCTTAGCTACCGCGACCTCTCCGACGCTGTCTTCACGCCGGCCGCGGACATCGTCTTCTCCGCCGTCGCCGTAGGTGTCCTCCGTCGCCAAGTTAGGGCACGGACGATCGAACTGCTCGGCTTCCTCTTCCACTCCGTCTAGCAGTTCTTTGTGTGGTAAATAAAACTTCCTTTTACTGCCCCTTTGATCCTATAGATTCGTCACTTTCTACCATAAGCAGTTTCTGTTCACACAAGTTGGATCCACTTCATACTGCATCCCATATTATGCCTAGTATGTTCACTTATGCTTCACAAAGTAGTTAGATTCCTCACTTGTACTGATCTGTGGATTCGTACAAATCTGGAACCAACTCCTTATCTATGAGTGAATGTCTTCGCACGACGAGGTCAATGTCTTCTAAACGTATTTATCTTCAATGCATATGACCTCTTCCCCTTCCCTCGCACCTTAATGCTGTCACAGGTACATGTCCGTGGGAGAATCCCTTGGTTCTCACAGTCTACATTCATTTGCAGAATTCTTACAACATCATATAAATTCTCCCGAAGCCAGTTCCTGTTTGTCCAGCAAGCGAAAGCCTTTGAGGCCTTTGAACATGTTGAAGCCATTCAGTTTGAAGTTCATGGCTGCAGAGAAATCAGTAAGGAAAGGTGGCAGACAGCGCCGTGGGGGAACATCAAGAGATTTGCCTGATGACCTCTCAGAGCTATACAAGACAGATCCTAAAGAGGATTACAATCAGTGCAAGACCCGAATCCAATGGATTCGAAGATATTGGGCAGAACAGTGGTTCAAATACTGGTTTGTGACCCAGGAATATGCTGAGAAAAATGCCATCAAGCGACCTTGGGGAGACATACTATACAAAAATCTTCAACCCAGGTCCAGAGACGAAGCCATTGATCAAGGCTTCTATCCCTGCATGGTCCGAGGACCACAGCCTACAGATGCACACCCATCTTCACTACTATGGTGTCATGATGACAATCTGTTCAAGCGCAACTTCCAGTTTGCCAAGAATTCGGGCAAGCAAAACAAGAAGTCATGGGGACTTGACTTCAACCCTGGCCCTTCTGCTCCCCGTGCCAATGGCACCCGTGAAGCTGAACCCAATCTTGTTGGGGCCTTCTACAACCTGGAAGGTCTCATCACCCATATCAAGGTTCAAGGAACAGTTGTGGATGAGCATGCAGATGACGCTGAATCTGATGAAGCGCCTGCACCACTGAAGCCACAGAAACAGAAGAAGCCTAAAGCTTCAATGCCTGCCTCAGCACCTAAAATCTTACGGGCGAAGCCACTGGCTACTGCACCTCCTGAAGACAGTGTGCAGTCTGAAGATTTGTCACGCATCTCCAAGCCTTCGAAAGTCACGAAGCCTCTGCAACACACCAGTCAAGCACTGACTGCTGCTGCTATTCTGCGCAACGACGCCATTGATCCAGTGATGAAGATCTTGCAGATGACGCTCTTGAGCAACTGATCAAGAGCAAAGAAGAAGTAGAAATCTTCAATAATTTGCCTCTCTTTGACGTGGCAATCATCCACGACTTCATCGACTAGTGGTTTGACACGCCCAACCTCAGCTTTGAAGATCTACAACTTCCCATTGGCCTCAGTGTTGCCTTCCATGGCGCCATTGCTTCAGAGTTAGCTATCGCCGAGCGCATCGTTGAACTGAAGCAAAAGATTGACTTTGAGAAAGCTCATTTCAAGAAGCATATGGCCAAGCTCAGCGTGCAAGAGGTGAAGAACTTCAAGATTATGCTGCACGAGCTCAAGGAAGCCTTTCTCAAGAAACATGCAGAAGCTCAAGGTTCTCGTGAGCGCATGAAGAGCCTGGCTGACAAGTGTGTGCAAGCCTACAACGAGGCTGAGAAGCGCAAGGCTCTTGGGCATCCGGGCATTGATCCCAGGATGGCTACTAAGAAGAAGAAGAAGCCCACTGTGGCTGAACCCGATGCTCCAAGGCAGGAAGCACATCCCATTGTCTTCCCAGCCAGCATGACTGGCTCGAAGCCAAAGGTTAGGTCAACCGCTTCAGATCTAAATAAGACGAGGACTACTGAGGCTGAAACCAGAAAGAGGAAAAATCCTGAAGCCTCTTATGCTGCTCCCTCCAAGAAGAAGCGGAAGACTAATAAGGAATGGGCTGCTCCCACAGAGCCCTTAATTGTTGAACCTATCTCCAGGGTTCGCCCTGCCGCTGAACATCAAGAGCGCCAACTGACTGTCCATGAGCCTGCTTCCACAGAGGCTTATGAAGCTGAAGACATTCTACCAGCTGATCCCACCGCTGCTGAAGACATTTGTCACCATGACAATGTTGAAGATGATGTAGTTCTTCCTCAGATCGAGCACCAACAGGTATCATCGCCTGTGCTTACGCACAGCGAACTCATCAGCATTGGTCATCCTCTGACGCCAATTGCTCAAGATGCATCATGGGCTGATCACCCACAACAACAAGTCACACCACCCCGGCAAGAAGAGGAAGATGACCTTGAGGCCCAGTCAACTCCATCTCCAAAGGCGTCGCCAGCATTACGCAGGTTTTGCAAAGGACCAAGGTCTCAAGTCTCCGAGTTTGAGGCTAAAACTGCTGAAGACATTCCGACTGCATAAGCCGATGACACCCAAGAAGAAGAACGTGTCCCTACTCCCCCAACGACTGATGAAGCTGTTCTCGAGTAGAACGTGTCTATGCCCGACCCTCCAGCTCATCAAGTGGAGGTAGAAAATCTTGAGGCTACCACCACCAACACCAATGAAGCCACTGACGCTGTCATGGCTGAAGCAAATGTGGAGCCTACACCAACCCAAGAACCAGAAGTCAGCGAAGCCAATGATGCTACTGCTTCTGTTCCTGCGCCTGCTGCTGGTCCTCAGTTTGACTATCATATTGAGCATAGGCCTCAGGTACAGAAGCCAATGCCAAGGTTGCCCAGGTTTCCAGGTCCTGCATCAACACCTGGATCCTTTAATGTCAACGGCTTCAAAGCAGACAACACCTTCTTCAATAGCTCCAAGAACCCCTACTCAAGGGAACGAATATCTTCTGATCAATTCTGGAGCTATCCGCAGCGAAGCTATTACTCCTGCATTCTGTACAATCAAGGTCGCATCTTCCCACATATGCGTCTTGACACCGAAGCAATAGCTGGTCTGCCCTGTTTGGAAGAAGCTTTGGATTGCTTCAAAGAGGTTGGATTGTTACCTTTCGTCACCGACCAAGAGCACTGGAACGAAGAGTTGCTGCTCCAATTTTATGCCACACTTCACATACGTGGTTAAAACAGAGATCCAAAGACTTGGGTCCTGGAGTGGATGACAGGAAATGTTCATCCCGAAGCCAAAGCCTTTGATATCATTGAGCTCACTAGTCTGCCCACTCCTGGAGATCTCTATGAACCTGGATGTCAACTTCACAGTGAAGCTATGGAAAGCATCTTTCAGAAGCCTGAACCGAACATGAGTCAGATGCTCAGTATGATGAAGCCTTTGCCACAAGACGCTGCATATCCTAAGGAGTTCTTTGTTGATGACCTGGAGTATCTGCCAACGACTATCTATCACATTATACGGCGAACTCTCTGGCCCATCAAAGGACATTATCCACATGCAAAGCTGGAAGGTGCAATGAAGACTTTGGTCTTCTATATTCTTCATGGCAAATGCTTCAATGCACAAGACTTCTTCATCCGCCAACTTGCTGCATCAGGATCTGATCTTTTTGGCTTGAAGTTCTACGCTCCATGGATAATGCGGCTGATTAAACTCCACTCAACTATCTTATATCAGCCATCTACTCGCGATCATCGGATCTTTCTTCCTGATGTGGATATGTCCGTTGAAGCCATTTATCCAGAGCCTGCCAAGGAACCTCTTAGTTTTCAGAATGCGGAGCATCAAAGTTTCACTCAGAACATTGAAGGAGTTGAAGCAGTCACTCGTGTTTATCCTCTGGCTGGTACTACACGTGCACCTCATCGTGCCCTTACCGAAGCCACTGAAAGCACTATTGCCCAACGACCCACGAAGCGATCTCGTGTTCTCAATGACCGAGAGCTTCTGGTGGCTCTTCATCAGAAACAGCATAGGCATCATGACTGGCTGAAGCGCCAAATGAAAAGCCTCTTGGTGGATGTCAACTGCATTCGCAATCTTGCCACCAAGAATGCCTTCGTTGCCCATGAAACCTGTCGGCGTACATGGAAAGGGCTGACGCTTATGTGCTTTGAGGATGATCTTCATGAGGATGGCTTCCCTGAACATTTCAAGTTTGACTCCACACCTCCCCGAAGAACTGTGCTGCGACGAACTCTGTCTCTTGAAGACTCTGAGTTCTCTTCCTCTGCGGCAACTATGAATGCCAGAGTGATCGAGGACGAAGATGATGCCACTTCACCTCCCCCTACTTTTGCATGCCTTGACACTGCCCCAAGTTCGTCTGCACCGCCGAACACCACCGACGACCCTGCTGCTTCACCTACTCTTCATGGGAACGAGTAGATGCTCTATGTCTTCAAACCTTTTTGGTCCTCGCTGACAAAAGGGGGAGAAGCATATGAGTTTGATAGTCTTCAAGTGGGTCCATATGGGCGGTTACTTTATGTTTTGCCTAGTGTTTACAACTCTCGTTTTGATACATTTGGTTCTTTGAGTTGTAACACTTAAACTCGATGGTTGTCTGCTACTTATTTGCTATTTTGTGATGCGATGATAAATCACGCATGTGCGACGATAAATTCCACACTTAGATCATTTTGCAGACGTCCATTTTTCATTATGCATGTCATTATCTTCACATACCTTCATGCATGATGAATTGTCATCATAAGTTGAAGAGGATCTCCACAAGTACAGCCTGCCATGTGCATTTGCATTCCAAAAGCATATTACTTATATGGACATCTTCACGGGGAGCCCTTGCAACTTATGAAGACAATTCCTTATCATTTACAATTTCACATATTATATTCCCCGTTGAAAACTTCAACTAGTTTGTCATCAATCACCAAAAAGGGGGAGATTGTAAGTGCATCTAGTGCCACCCCTAGTTTGTTTTGGAGTATTGACGACAAACCTAGTTGAGGGACTAATGTGTTTGTGAGAATTGCAGGATAACACAGGTAGAAGTCCCTCATTGATTCGGTTTTCCTACCAGAGATGACCCCTAAAAATGTATGAAGACATTGATGTCAAAGGTGGTAAGTGAAGACATTCACCTTGAAGACTATGACAAGACAAGACATCGCATGAAGACTATGGAGTGCGAAGACTTAGATCTTTTGTAGTTCTTTTTCTTCCTTGTTGAGTCATAGGAACCACCGTACTGTTAAGTGGGGTCCAAGAGAACTAGTCAGAATGACTGAAGTGATGCTTAACCAAAATCCTATGTCTTCGAGTGAAGACTATGAGAGTGAATCTTGTCCGGAGTCGGACAAGTCAGCTTTGCTTGTAGCCCAAGTAAAGTTGCCGTGTGTGTTTGAAATCTGACCATTGGAACACGTGTCAGTTCCTTAGTGACCCAGTGTCATTTCGGACAAATCAGGTCGGGTTGCACCGCAAATCATTTCCTTAGTGACACCGCAAAAGAAGATTACATCGAAAAGATCTCCAAGAAGATCGAGGAGAACTTTGTATTGAGATCCAAGGAGAGAGAAGAAGTCATCTAGCTAATAACTATGGACCCAAAGGTATGAAGTAAACTACTCACACATCACCGGAGAGGCCATGGAGTTGATGTAGAGGCCCTCCGTGATCAATGCCCCCTCCGGCAGAGCTTTGGAAAAGGCCCCAAGATGGGATCTCTCGGGTACAGAAGGTTGCGGCGGTGGAATTAGGATTTCATGTGCTCCTGGATGTTTGGGGGGTACGTGGATATATATAGGAGGAAGAAGTACGTCGGTGGAGCAAAAAGGGGCCCACGAGGGTGGAGGGCGCGCCCAGGGGGCAGGTGCGCCCCCTGCCTCGTGGCCTCCTCGATTGTTTCTTGATGCCCACTCCAAGTCTCCTGGATCACGTTTGTTGAGAAAATCACGTTCCTGAAGGTTTCATTCCATTTGGACTCCGTTTGATATTCCTTTTTGGCAAAACTCTAAAATAGGCAAAAAAAACAGCAATTTGGGTTGGGCCTCCGTTAGTAGGTTAGTCCCAAAAATGATATAAAATTGTAAATAAATCCCATTAACATCCAAAATAGATAATATAATAGCATGGAGCAATCAAAAATTATAGATACACTGGAGACGTATCAAGCATCCCCAAGCTTAATTCCTGCTCGTCCTCGAGTAGGTAAATGATAAAAAAGAATTTTCGATGTGGAATACTTTCTAACATATTTCTCAATGTAATTTTTCTTTATTGTGGCATGAATGTTCAGATCCAAAAGATTCAAGATAAAAGTTTAATATTGACATAAAAATAATAATACTTCAAGTATACTAACTAAGCAATCATGTCTTCTCAAAATAACATGGCCAAAGAAAGTTATCCCTACAAAATCATATAGTCTGGCTATGCTCTATCTTCACCACACAAAATATTTAAATCATGCACAACCCCGATGACAAGCCAAGCAATTGTTTCATACTTTTGATGTTCTCAAACTTTTTCAATCGTCACGCAATACATGAGCGTGAGCCATGGCCATAGCACTATATGTGGAATAAAATGGTGGTTGTGGAGAAGACAAAAAAGGATAAGATAGTCTCACATCAACTAGGCGTATCAACGGGCTATGGAGATGCCCATTAATAGATATCAATTTGAGTGAGTAGGGATTGCCATGCAACTGATGCACTAGATCTATAAGTATATGAAAGCTCAACAAAAGAAACTAAGTTGGTGTGCATCCAACTTGCTTGCTCATGAAGACCTAGGGCATTTTTAGGAAGCCCATCATTGGAATATACAAGCCAAGTACTATAATGAAAAATTCCCACTAGTATATGAAAGTGATATCATAGGAGACTCTCTGTCATGAAGATCATGGTGCTACTTTGAAGCACAAGTGTGGAAAAAGGATAGTAACATTGTCCCTTCTATCTTTTTCTCTCATTATTTTTTTATTTGGGCCTTCTTTATTTTTGGGGCTCTTTTCTTTTATTCTTTTTTTGGTCTGGAGTCTCATCCCGACTTGTGGGGGAATCATAGTCTCCATCATCCTTTCCTCACTGGGACAATGCTCTAATAATGATGATCATCACACTTTAATTTACTTACAACTCTAGAATTACAACTCAATACTTAGAACAAAATATGACTCTATGTGAATGCCTCCGGTGGTGTACCGGGATGTGCAATGATGCATGAGTGACATGTATGAAGAATTATGACCGGTGGCTTTACCACAAATACGATGTCAACTACATGATCATGCAAGCAATATGACAATGATGAAGCGTGTCATAATAACGGAATGGTGGAAATTTGCATGGCAATATATCTCGGAATGGCTATGGAAATTCCATAATAGGTAGGTATGGTGGCTGTTTTGAGGAAGGTATATGGTGGGTGTATGAGACCGGCGAAAAGTGTGCGGTATTAGAGTGGCTGGCAATGGTGGAAGGATGAGAGTGTGTATAATCCATGGACTCAACATTAGTCATAAAGAACTTATATACTTGTTGCAAAAATCTATTAGTTATCGAAACAAAGTATTACGCGCATGCTCCTAGGGGGATAGATTGGTAGGAAAAGACCAACGCTCGTCCCTGACCGCCACTCATAAGGAAGACAATCAATAAATAAATCATGCTCTGACTTCATCACATAACGGTTCACCATACGCGCATGCTACGGGAATCACAAACTTTAACACAAGTATTTCTCAAATTCACAACTACTCAACTAGCATGACTCTAATATCACCATCTCCATATCTCAAAACAATTATCAAGTATCAAACTTCTCATAGTATTCAATTCACTTCTATGAAAGTTTTTATATTATTCCTAAAAGAAAATTTCCAAGTTGTTCTAAAGGACTCTCAAAATAATATAAGTGAAGCATGAGAGATCAATTATTTCTATAAAATAAAACTACCGCCGTGCTCTAAAAGGTATAAGTGAAGCACTAGAGCAAAAACTATATAGCTCAAAAGATATAAGTGAAGCACATAGTGTATTCTAATAAATTTCAAATCATTTGAGTCTCTGTCAAAAGGTGTGTACATCAAGGATGATTGTGTTAAAGTAAAAAGCAAAGACTCAAATCATACAAGATGATCGAAGCAAAACACATATCATGTGGTGAATAAAAATATAGCCCCAAGTAAAGTTACCGATAGACGAAGACGAAAGAGGGGATGCCTTCTGGGGCATCCCCAAGCTTAGGCTTTTCGGTGTCCTTGTATTTTACCTTGGGGTGCCATGGGAATCCCCAAGCTTAGGCTCTTTCCACTCCTTGTTACATAATCCATCAAATCTTTACCCAAAACTAGAAAACTTGACAACACAAAACTCAAAATAGAAAATCTCGTGAGCTCCGTTAGCGAAAGAAAACAAAACACCACTTCAAGGTACTGTAATGAACTCATTCTTTATTTATATTGGTGTTAAACCTACTGTATTCCAACTTGTATATGGTTTATAAACTCTTTTACTAGCCATAGATTCATCAAAATAAGCAAACAACACACAAAAAACAGAATCTGTCAAAAACAGAACAGTTTGTAGTAATCTGTAGCTAACGCAAACTTCTGGAACCCCAAAAATTCTAAAATAAATTGCTCGATGTGAGGAATTTATCTATTAATAATCTTCAAAAATAATTAACTAAACATCACTCTCCAAATAAAAATGGCATTAATTCACGTGGCGCTAAAGTTTCTGTTTCTTACAGCAAGATCAAAAAGACTTTCCCCAACTGTTCCCAACGGTTCTACTTGGCACAAACACTAATTAAAATCATAAAACCACATATAAACAGAGTCTAGATGAATTATTTATTACTAAACAGAATCAAAAAAGCAATAAACAAAAATAAAATTGGGTTGCCTCCCAACAAGCGCTATCGTTTAACGCCCCTAGCTAGGTATAAAAGCAAGGATAGATCTAGGCATTGCCATCTTTGGTAGGCAATAGATAAGTGGCTCTCATAATAGATTCATATGGTAATTTAATTTTCTTTCTAGGGAAGTGTTCCATTCCTTTCCTTAACGGAAATTGGAATCTAATATTCCCTTCCTTCATATCAATAATTGCACCAATCGTTCTAAGGAAAGGTCTACCAAGAATAATAGGACATGAAGGATTGCAATCTATATCAGGAACAATGAAATATACGGGATCATAGTTCCTATTTGCAACAATAAGAACATCATTAGTTCTTCCCATAGGTTTCTTAATAGTGGAATCCGCAAGGTGCAAGTTTAAAGAACAATCATCAAATTCACGGAATCCTAGCAAATCACATAAAGTTTTCGGAATCGTGGAAACACTAGCACCCAAATCGCACAAAGAATAGCATATGATCTTTAATTTTAATTTTAATAGTAGGTTACCACTCATCATAAAGTTTTCTAGGGATAGAAACTTCCAACTCAAGTTTTTCTTCATAAGATTGCATCAAAGCATCAACGATATGTTTAGTAAAAGCTTTATTTTGACTACAGGCATGAGGAGAATTTAGCACGGATTGCAACAAGTGGGTTCATTGAAATCCAAAATAGTGGGTTCATTGATATCTAAAGTGTTGATCTCTTCAATCCCACTTTTACCAATTTTTGTATCAAGATCTAAAAACTCCGAATTTTTGGAAAGCCTTCTAGGTAAAGGTGGCTCATCTTCAGTCCCATCATTATCAAGATTCATATTGAAAAACAAAGATTTAATAGGAGACACATCAATAACTTTTAGATCTTCATCTTTATTTTCATAGAAACTAGAAGAACACGCTTTCACAAAGCAATCTTTTTTAGCACGCATCCTAGCAGTTCTTTCTTTGCACTCATCAATGGAAATTCTCATGGCTTTGAGAGACTCATTGATATCATGCTTAGGTGGAATAGATCTAAGTTTCAAAGAATCAACATCAAGAGAAATTCTATCAACGTTCCTACCCAATTCATCAACCTTAAGCAATTTTTCTTCAAGCAAAGCATTGAAATTCTTTTGCAAATTCATAAACTCCTTAACACTAGTCTCAAATTCAGAGGGCATCTTATTAAAATTTCCATAAAAATTGTTGTAGGAATTACCATAATTATTAGAGGAATTACTAGGAAACGGCCTAGAATTAAAATTACCTCTATACGCGTTGTTACCAAAATTATTCCTACCAACAAAATTCACATCCATAGATTCATTATTATTCTCAATCAAAGTAGACAAAGGCATATCATTAGGATCAGTAGGAGCACTCTTATTAGCAAGAAATTTCATAAGTTCATCCATCTTTCCACTCAAAACATTAATATTTTCAATTGCATGCACTTTTTTACTAGTAGATCTTTCAGTGTGCCATTGAGAATAATTAACCATAATATTATCTAGGAGTTTGGTAGCTTCTCCTAAAGTGATTTCCATAAAAGTGCCTCCCGCGTCCGAATCTAAAAGATTTCTAGAAGAAAAATTCAATCCGGCATAAAATTTTTGTATAATCATCCATAAATTCAAACCATGTGTAGGGCAATTACGTACCATTAATTTCATCCTCTCCCAAGATTGTGCAACATGTTCATGATCAAGTTGCTTAAAATTCATAATATCATTTCTAAGAGAGATGATTTTAGCGGGAGGAAAATACTTAGAGATAAAAGCATCTTTGCACTTATTCCATGAATCAGTACTATTTTTAGGCAAAGACGAAAACCAAGCTTTAGCACGATCTCTAAGGGAAAAAGGAAATAGCTTCAACTTAACAATATCATTGTCCACATCTTTCTTCTTTTGCATATCACAGAAATCAATAAAGCTATTTGGATGGGTAGCGGCATCTTCACTAGGAAGTCCGGTGAATTGATATTTCATGATAAGATTCAACAAAGCAACATTAATTTCACAAGATTCAGCATCGGTAAGAGGAGCAATCGGAGTGCTAAGAAAATCATTGTTATTGGTATTGGCAAAGTCACACAATTTAGTATTATCTTGAGCCATCGTGAAAAGCAAGCAATCCGACACACGAGCAAACAAGAATCAAGCGAAAAATAGGTGAATGGAAAGAGAGGGCGAGAAGAAAAGAGGGCGAATAAAACGGCAAAGGTGAAGTGGGGGAGAGGAAAACGAGAGGCAAATGGCAAATAATGTAATGCGAGGTATAAGAATTTGTGATGGGTACTTGGTATGTCTTGACTTGTGCGTAGACTCCCTGGCAATGGCGCCAGAAATGGCTCGTTGTTGGGAGTCAAATCTTGACTTGACTTGGCGAGAATCTCCCCGGCAACGGCGCCAGAAATCCTTGGTTTTCCCTTCAAATGGAAAGGGTGATGCCGTAAAGTAGCGTAAGTATTTCCCTCAGTTTTTGAGAACAAAGGTATCAATCCAGTAGGAGATCACGCTCGAGTCCCACGCACCTACACAAACAAATAAGAACATCGCAACCAACACGATAAAGGGGTTGTCAATCCCTTCACGGTCACTTACGAGAGTGAGATCTGATAGATATGATAAGATAATATTTTTGGTATTTTTATGATAAAGAGAAATAAAGATGCAAAGTAAAATAAATGGCAATAGAAATAGCTAAGTGTTGGGAGATTAATATGATGGAAGATAGACCCGGGGGCCATAGGTTTCACTAGTGGCTTCTCTCAAGAGCATAAGTATTACGGTGGGTAAACGATTTGTTGTCGAGCAATTGATAGAAAAGCGAATAATTATGAGAATATCTAGTCATGATCATGTATATAGGCATCACGTCCGTGAAAAGTAGACCGAAACGATTCTGCATCTACTACTATTACTCCACACATCGACCACTATCCAGCATGCATCTAGAGTATTATGTTCATAAGAACAGAGTAATGCTTTAAGTAAGATGACATAATGTAGAGGGATAAACTCATGCAATATGATATAAACCCCATCTTTTTATCCTCGATGGCAACAATACAATACGTGCCTTGCTTCCCCTGTTGTCACTGGGAAAGGACACCGCAAGATTGAACCCAAAGCTAAGCACTTCTCCCATTGCAAGAAAGATCAATCTAGTAGGCCAAACCAAACTGATAATTCGAAGAGACTTGCAAAGATAAACCAATCATACATAAAATAATTCAGAGAAGAATCAAATATTGTTCATAGATAATCTGGATCATAAACCCACAATTCATGGGATCTCGACAAACACACACCAAAAGAACATTGCATCGAATAGATCTTCAAGAAGATCGAGGAGAACTTTTTATTGAGATCCAAAGAGAGAGAAGAAGCCATCTAGCTAATAACTATGGACCCGAAGGTCTGAAGTAAACTACTCACACATCACCGGAGAGGCCATGGAGTTGATGTAGAGGCCCTCTGTGATCAATGCGCCCTTCGGCGGAGCTTTGGAAAAGGCCCCAAGATGGGATCTCTCGGATACAAAAGGTTGCGACGGTGTAATTAGGTTTTCGTGGTGCTCCTGGATGTTTGGGGGGTACGTGGATATATATAGGAGTAAGAAGTATGTCGGTGGAGTAACGAGGGGCCCACGAGGGTGGAGGGCGCGCCCCTTGCCTTGTGGCCTCCTCGATTGTTTCTTGATGCCCACTCCAAGTCTCCTGGATCACGTTTGTTGAGAAAATCACGTTCCCGAAGGTTTCATTCCGTTTGGACTCCGTTTGATATTCCTATTCGGCGAATGTCTAAAATAGGCAAAAAACAACAATTTGGGCCGGGCCTCCGGTTAGTAGGTTAGTCCCAAAAATGATATAAAAGTGTAAAATAAAGCCCATTAGCATCCAAAATAGATAATATAATAGCATGGAGCAATAAAAAATTATAGATACATTGGAGACGTATCACCTTACCGCCACTATGGCAGTGGAACACGTCGTCTCACAGGCGAGGAATCAGGAGATCTACGAGGAGAACCACCGCTTAGAGAGGGGTCATCTGGAGCGGCAGAGGGCGTTCGAGGTGAGCGTCGCTGAAGCTGCAACAGCGACAGGCACCGTATTGCGGTTGCCCAGCTCGTCGGTAGGCTCCTCCTCCTCCGCCTCTTACTGAGCACGCTCGGTAGAGGAGACGCAACCAAAAGTAGTACAAAGCCCCTCCGCAATAGTACTAGTATTTAGGGGCTATTTTGTTCAGTTCATCTGACAATAGATGTGGTGGAACTGTACAACATACTTAAAATTAGCTAGTATATATAGTTGAACTAGCTATTTCAGTACGTGGTTGGCAACAATTGGGGAAAAGTTTGGTCGGTTCAGCTGTCGAGTTGAACTGTTTGTATAAATTAAGAACGACTGCTTAATATCTGAATGAAATCTATGCTTAATTACTGAATTTTAGTTGCAAAAATTAGATACTGCTAGTGATTTTTAGCATCATATTTTGACAAATCGCAGTGTTACAAGGTTGACAAATGGCAATGTTACTAGATCAACAAATGTCAATCTTTCCAGTTTGACAAATGGTAACATACCCAATATGACAGATGCAAATCGCCCCAAATTGTTTGTAAGTGGTCGCACACGGGTCATCCAAAAGAACCGTTTGCGTTGAAGAGATGCACAAATCCTGCTCTCACTTTGCAT
>NC_041388.1:144438783-144478716 GCF_002162155.2 Triticum dicoccoides | reverse complement strand
AAGCTGGCGGCGCTGAGAGGTAGTGTTTGACGGTGGCGTCCCATGCCGCTAAGGGGGGCACGCGCACGAAGAGGAAGGTGGGCGGCCATGGAAGTCGAAGGGCTTGCTTCCCAATGACCCTCCCCAGCGTACAGCTCGCATGCTTCCTGATGACCCTGCGCATTCAAGGACGACTTGCACTCCTCTCGGTCAGCCTGCGCACCGGACTGCGCTCGCACGCCTCCCGTTCAGTCAAGGTCAAGCAGCTGTCCGTGCGACACCTCCTACAGCCATTAAAACCAAGACACGTGGTGTCACGTGAATGGTTAGCAGAATGCACACAGTTTGAATTATACAAATGTTTGAGATACTAAAGTGGCAGTTATTTTTTCAAATGCCTTTGTTTGCTGTCATTATTCGAGTGCGCCTTCTCTCAAAATGGACACGAAACATACCACAGGATGTCGGGTGCCATTCCATGATAGCATGCCAAGTTTCATGAATTTCAGACGAGTTTTGGATTTACTAGAATTTAAAAATAAAGTATCTCAACATTTTGTCGGCAATCAACGGTGCCCTGGTGTTTGAAATTCATTCCCATCTCTTGCATGGGACCTAAGCATGCACCCAAGGACACATATTTGATTTTTCAACCAATTTATATGCACTGGAGCATCTGCATGTAGTTCAAATTTGAATTATGCACATAAATGCATTGAAAACTCAGTTAATGCATAAAAATGTCCGAACAAACCCCGAAAAATCACAAAAATTGACACAACACTCCTGTTGTTCTGTGTTGACACAAGAAATTATTTGGAAGCAATAAGAGGCAATGGATTTCGTTTTGTCCCCAAAGGTGGGACGTTCCCTACCGAAACCATCATGCTTGTTGTGAGAAACTCTCTTTTGTGAGAAGCATATACCCAAACCTGCCCTAAATGGGACAAAATTTTTACCACGACATGTTGATGCCGCTCCATGATAGTATGCCAAGTTTCATGAATTTCAGGCGAGTTTTGGATTTACTAGAATTTAAAAACCAGGCATCTCAATGTTTTTCCGGCAATCAACGGTGCCCTGGTGTTTGAAATTCATTCCCATTTCTTGCGTAGGACCTAAGCATGCACCCAAGGTCACAAATTTGATTTTTCAACCAATTTATATGCACTAGAGCATGTGCATGTAGTTCAAATTTGAATTATGCACATAAATGCATTGAAAACTCAGTTAATGCATAAAAATGTCCAAACGAACCCCAAAAAATCACAAAAAATGACACAACAGTTCTGTTGTTCTATGTTGACACGAGAAAATTATTGGAAGCAATAAGAGGCAATGGGTATCGTTTCGTCCCCAAAGGTGGGACGTTCCCTACCGAAACCATCATGCTTGTTGTGAGAAGCTCTCGTTTGTGAGAAGCATATACCCAAACCTGCCCCAAATGGGACAAAAATGTTACCATGGCATGTTGATGCCGCTCCATGATAGCATGCCAAGTTTCATGAATTTCAAACAAGTTTTGGATCTACTAGAATTAAAAAACCAAGTATCTCAATGTTTGCGGCCGAGTGACGGTGGCAGGGTGTTTGACATTCATTCCCATTTCTTGCATGGGACCTAACCAGGCAGCCAAGGACACACATTTCAATTTTCAACTAATTTATATGCATTGGAGCATGTGCCTGTAGTTCAAATTTCAATTATGCGCATAAATGCACAGAAAACTCAGTTAACGTATAAAAATGTCCAAGCGAACTCCGAAAAATCCCAAAAATTGACACAACACTCCTGTTGTTCTATGTTGACACTAGGAAAAAATTTGAAATCGATACGAGGGAACGGATATCGTTTCGTCCAGAAAGGTGAAACGTTCCCTACCGAAACCATCACACTTGTTGTGTGAGAAGCTCTGGTTTATGAGAAGCTTATACCCAAACCTGCTCCAAATGGAACAAATTTTTTTTTACCACGACTTGTTGATGCCGCTCCATGATAGCATGCCAAGTTTCATGAATTTTGGACAAATTTTGGATTTACTAGAATTACAAAAAGAAGTACGTCGACATTTGCCGGAGAGCCACGGTGCCATGGTGTTCGGATTTCATCCCCATTTCTTGCATGGGAGATAAGCATAAACCCATGGACACATATATGATTTTACTACCCATGTTGGTGCACCAGAGCATGAGCATGTAGTTTACTTTTGAATTGTGCACCTGAAATGGCTAGAAAACCAATTTAATGTATAAAATATTCAAACAAACCCTGAATAATTCCAATTCTTTTACGACACACATATAGTTGCATATTCACTCCAGATAGAAGGTCTAGCAATTCAAACACCGTGCATTGCTGCTGTGACCCCATTATGTAATTGAAATCAAGATGAAAAATCAAGTAGATCGCACATAGTTTATTATCACCAACCGTGTGAGATGCAACACAAAATATCCTGGAGCACCATCGGTGTATAGTACGCCTATGGCTTACGTGAGAAGGTGCCTCGGCTACAGTCCACAACCGGCATCTCAAGCACATTAGCTCGCCCCCCAAATATCATTTCAATGTTCAATCGTATCCGATGAAAGATGGGCACGTGAACCCACGTCGTGATGGCAACTTCGGTGGCCCACTCCGGCGAGAGCGCGGCCACATCCGCCATGCACGTGCTAACAAGGTGCATGAGCGTGGCTGCAATCTGCGACTGGGCGGCCATGGCAGCCCAAACAGCCAGTATTGCTTCTCAGGTGGCGGTAGCAACATCTAGCTCGGGGATAACAACTGCAAGAGCGGCACTACAGCTGTCCGTTCCGCAGCGGCGGCCTTAGCCCTGATGGAGGCCGCCCATGACCATGTTGAGGCCGCCCATGCCCAGCTCCTGGCGGTCACCGCAAAAATCGAACAAAGCTTCTCCGACAATGGTCGGCAACCCACGACCGAAGAGCTGGCAATCGCCGAGAGCGTTCGAGCAACCATCCGTTCCTCCACCGCATACCTTGCGATAGCGGAGCCTGTCCAAGCCCAGATCGCGTCTGGCCACGCCTAGCTCGTGGCGGCCTTTTCTGAAGAGATGGAGAACACGGATGTCGAGATGCCTGCCGAGTATGGTGTGATGGATGCCATGGAGCCCCTTTCCCAAGAGACCGCCAGGCGCGAGCTGGACATGGAGGCGGTGGTGGAGATCGACGAGCTCCAGCCATAGCAATACTCTTTGTTTTGTTTAATTAAGAGTGTCGGTCTTTAATTTGTTAGAGTAATGTTTAGGTCAGCTAGCTCTGTTTAATTGCTGAACTTGCTCGATTAAGAAGTTAGTCTCCTTTGTGTAGCCAAATTATGCAATGACGTGGATGACCACTGTAACCATGGAAATTCGAACCAAAATTTTTGACGTTCAAACTCATCACACACGGGTTAAGCTATCTGAATCGTTTGTGATGTTCACATATCATACACAGTTTTGAATGAGGGACCATGTCTGATGACACTTTGCGCACCAGTTTTTTCGTTGAAGCAATTTCAAATTTTCGGCTTCCATGAAAATATCTACCTCCCCGCCCCCCTTACCAAAAGCCACGTTTCCCCTGTTTCTGCTTTCCTTTCCAAGTTGAAACCTTCACTCCTTGCTTGCAGCGCCGCCTCCTCATCGGCGACCCTCCTTCACGCTGCTCGGCCTCGTCTATCCAGGCAGGTAATCCACACCCTACCCCCATCCTTCTCCTCCTTCTACATCCCACATACCCCGACCACCGGCGTGAGGGCGTCACCTTCCACCCAAATCACCGACCCCTCCACCAAATAAGCGCGACCCTAAGCCATGGTGCATGCAGTATAGCCAGGATCTCAAGGAGCATTTGGCAGCGGAGAAGCAAATCGCAGCCACACGCGCGGATGAGGTCACGATGGCTGCCATTCGTGCCGACCCCCAGATATTGGAGGAGCACCTTGCCATTTGCTAGCTACACCGGTTAAGCATGCTCGGTATTCCCATTGCGTGTGCTCTCCTACCTTTCCTTCACAAATTCTAGTGAATTGTGCTATCTAATTTTAACATGCAATCTGTTGCTCTAGTGTATATGTTCTATATGTCGTGCAGTGTGGTGCTCACTTATTAACTGTTTTGTTAATTAGTTGTCGTCTTCAGTTAACTGTTTGGTTCAATTCTGCAAATGTGATGTTCAATTCTTCAGGCTGCAATTTTGTATTGTCTTCCATGTGAGAATTAAATCGAATTTATGTTTACAAAATACATGAGAAACGAATACAATTGCTATATTTCCAAGTTGTCAAGCATGCTTGGTTTGGTTATACATTGTGCAATGTGGTGCTCTGTTAAAGTTTCATTCATTTGTGTTGTGGTGTTTAGTTGGTTCAATTCTGCAATGCGATGTTCAATAGTTGTGGATACATTCTGTTATTGTATACCATGTGAGGAATAAATTGAATTTGGCTGTAGTAAATACATGAGAAACAAATACAATTGCTAGTTAACTACTTGGTTAACTGTCTGATCTTCTATTATGAGTATGTTATATTGTGCAATGTGGTGCTCAGTTACTGTTGGTTCATTTGTTGTGGTGTTTAGTTAACTGCTTGGTTCAATTCTGCAATGCGATGTCCAATTGTCGTGGGTAGAATTTTGTATTGTTGTGCATGTGAGGAATAAATCAAATTTGGATGCACTTAATACATGAGAAACATATACAAGTGCTATATTTCCTAGTTCTTAATCATTCTTGGTTTGGATAAATGGGTTTTCCATGTGGCTTGAATTAATCTGATGGATGTGCAATGTGCTTATTTTTCATCAACATATTTTACTGATAGCATGTGAACCCTTACTTAACCTGATGACTAACTATGCTATATTTGTTGCATGGAAACAATGGAAGCACCGAGGTTTACAATCGAGGTTAGCATGTGCATGGTCCGTTGTCCAATAGCACAATATTGTGCAATTGCAGGAACCATTCTAATATTTTGGTTTTTAACAATTTGGTCTTGCACATGTAGGTCCTGCTGTCACAGGTTTTGACCCACTGCTCGACCCTTTTTGCATATGGCGAAATGAGTTGTCCATGAATATCAATCAAATCAAGAAACTCAGAAATATTGTTAGGATAAAGAAATTAGCGACAAAAAACAACAAGATCTTTGTCTGCACAATGAAGAAGACATCAGTTCACTACAAGATGGTACTAACTATTATACCTTGCCTTTTTTATTCCTTTGTCCCATTTCCAATATAGAGAAGATATTTATGCACATCCTTGTTTTCAGGCCTTTCCAAAGAAGTTCACTGATGATTACCTCTCAACCCACCTCTATGGTCAGGAGGCAAGGAAGGTTTTCATAGAACACCCACGGTTCAATATTGAAGTGTTCTTGAAGAGAACGAAGGACGAACGGTCAATTATCCACAGGCACTGGCCTAAAGTTGCAAAGACATTCAACACGAATGAAAGGCTCAATATTCGCCTTCCGCTTCAGCAGTTTTCCAGATGAGATGCATCTGTCTATATACCATCTATGATGCTAATTTCAAAATGTTATACATGTTGCATGCGAAACTTGGTGTGGTGCAGTTGTGTAATGGGGTAGCTGAGTGCTGAAGCTATATCATGTTGTACTCTGATATATTTCAATTATGAAATTATGCTTCCTTAATATGGAAATAAATATATTATGTGCTTAATATGAATGTCAATTAGATTAATAAATGGATTATTAATAATATGGCAATTAGCCGGCTAATTGGGTTTTGCTATTGCGAACGGTTGTTGAAAAAATACCGTGGGCGATGACCTCAGGCAACACACACAGTTTCTAGGAATAAACCATGTTGGATCAATGAATAATCACACACGACTTTCTCTTGAAAACTGTTTGTGTTAGGCCACCTTGCGCAAACAATTACCACATAAGAACTGTGTGTGATGGACAGCCTTTGCCACACAGTTTCTTCTACGGACCGTGTGTGATACATTCAATAACGCAAACGATTTAACGGGAAAAATTGTGTGTGATGTAATTGTGAACGGAAACATTTTCCTTGGAGCGACTGTTTGGGATGTACATACGAACGGAAACATTTAGTGGGGACTGACTGTGTGGGATGTACATGCGATTGGAAACAATTTCGCCGTATAATTGTATATTTTTTAGCTCTACTATACATATTTCTGTAATTGAGCACTCGCCGGTCACACACGACCTCATTATGCCGAGCATGTGTGCTAGGAGGGCATATCCCCAACGGTTTTTGGGTCATGTGGGAAGGACCTCCCTATCGCCCACACTCACTAGGCGACGGTTCCAAATGCCGTCGCGGAAAGGTGTTAAAAACTGTTTGTATAGCACTGACGCGTACTAGTGCATGCTTTACGGCTTAGAACCTAGACATCAAAAACGTTTTGAATGCCATGGAGCATATAAGATGTTCCAAGAGTTGAAATTGGTATTTCAGACTCATGCCCATGTCGGAGGTATGAGAGCTCTGACAAGTACTTTGCCTACAAGATGGAGGATAATGGCTCAACCAGTGAGCATGTAGTCGGAATGTCTGGTAGTACAATCGCTTGAATCAAGTGGGAGTTAATCTTCCAGATAAGATAGTGATTGACAAAGTTCTCTAGTCACTATCACCAAGCTACTAGAACTTCGTGATGGACTATAATATGCAAGGGATGACGAAAATGATTTCCGAGCTCTTCGCGATGCTGAAAATCGGCGAACGTAGAAATCAAGAAAAATCATCAAGTGTTGATGGTTGACAAGACCACTAGTTTAAAGAATAAGTGCAAAGGAAAATAAAGGGAAGTTCAAGAAGAATGACAAGCAAGTTTCCACTCCCGTGAAGAAGCCCAAACCTAGACCTAAGCCTGAAACTGAGTGCTTCTACTGCAAAGGGAATGGTCACTGGAAGCGGAATTACCCCAAATACTTGGCGTATAAGAAGGATGGCAAAGTGAACAAAGGTATATTTGATATACATGTTATTGATGTGTACTTTACTAGTGTTCATAGTAACCCCAGGGTATTTTATACCGGCTTAGTTGCTAAGATTAGTAACTCAAAATAGGAGTTGCAAAATGAACAAAGACTAGTTAAGGGCGAGGTGACGATGTGTGTTGGAAGTGATTCCAAGGTTGATAAGATCACCATCACACACTCCCTCTACCTTCGGGAGTGTTGACCTAAAATAAATGTTATTTTGTGTTTGCGTTGAGCATGAATATGAGTGGATCATGTTTATTGCGATACGTTTATTCATTTAATTCAGAGAATAATTGTTATTCTATTTACATGAATAAAACCTTCTATGGTCATACACCCAATGTTAATGGTTTATTGAATCTTGGTCGTAGTGATACACATATTCATAATATTGATATCAAAAGATGCAAAGTTGATAATGATAGTGCAACATATTTGTGGCACTGCCGTTTAGGTCATATTGATGTAAAGTGCATGAAGAAACTCCATGCAAATGGGTTTTTGGAATCACTTGATTATGAATCATTTGATACTTGCAAACCATGCCTCATGGGCAAGATGACTAAAACTCCATTCTCCGAAACAATGGAGCGAGCCAATGACTTACTGGAAATAATACATACCGATGTATGCGGTCCATTGAGTGTTGAGGCACACAGCAGGTATCATTATTTTCTGACCTTCACAGATGATTTGAGAAGATATGGGTATATCTACTTAATGAAACACAAGTCTGAAACATTTGAAAAGTTCAAAGAATTTCCGAGTGAAGTGTAGAATCATCGTAACAAGAAAATAAAGTTTCTACGATCTGATCGTGGAGACGAATATTTGAGTTACAAGTTTGGCCTTCAGTTAAAAAAATGTGGAATAGTTTCACAACTCACGCCACCTGGAACACCACAGCGTAATGGTGTGTCCGAACATCGTAACCACACTTTATTGGATATGGTGCATTCTATGATGTCTCTTACCTATTTACCACTATCGTTTTTGGGTTATGCATTAGAGACAGTCACATTCACGTTGAATAGGGCACCGTGTAAATCCGTCGAGATGACACCGTATGAACCGTTGTTTGGCAAGAAACCTATGCTGTCATTTCTTAAAAGTTTGGGGATGCGACGCTTATGTCAAAAGGCTTCTGCCTGATAAGCTTGAACCCAAAGCGGAAAAATGCGTCTTCATAGGATACCCTAAGAAAACCATTGGGTACACCTTCTACCACAGATCCGAAGGCAAGATCTTTGTTGCTAAGAATGGATCCTTTCTAGAGAAGGAGTTTCTCTCGAAAGAAGTGAGTGGGAGGAAAGTAGAACTTGAGGAGGTAAATGTACCTTCTCTCGAATTGGAGAGTAGCACATCAAATAAATCCATTCCCCTGATGTTTGCACCAACTAGAGAGGAAGCTAATGATGATGATCATGAAACTTCAGATCAAGTTGCTACTGGACCTTTGAGGGAGTGCTGGATTAGGGGGTCTCCGGACAGCCGGACTATATCCTTTAGCCGGACTGTTGGACTATGAAGATACGAGATTGAAGACTTCATCCTGTGTCCGGATGGGACTCTACTTGGCGTGGAAGGCAAGCTAGGCAATACAGATATGTATATCTCCTCCTTTGCAACCGACCTTGTGTAACCCTAGCCCCCTCCGGTGTCTATATAAACCGGTGGGTTTTAGTCCATAGGACAACATACAATCATACCATAGGCTAGCTTCTAGGGTTTAGCCTCTTTGATCTCGTGGTAGATCAATTCTTTTAATACTCATATCATCAAGAATAATCAAGCAGGACGTAGGATATTACCTCCATCAAGAGGGCCCGAACCTGGGTAAACATCATGTCCCCTGCCTCATGTTACCATCCGTCTTAGATGCACAGTTCGGGACCCCCTACCCAAGATCCGCCAGTTTTGACACCGACATTGGTGCTTTCATTGAGAGTTCCACTGTGTCGTCACCATAAGGCTTGATGGCTCCTTTGATCATCTCTAGCGATGTGGTCCAGGGTGAGGCTTTCCTCCTTGGACAGATCTTCGTATTCGGCGGCCTCGCTCCACGGGCCAATTCGCTTGCCATCTGGAGTAGATCGAGAGCTACGCCCCTAGCCATCTGGTCAAATTTGAAAATTTGAACTACACGGCCGACATCCGTGAAGACTTGATCTTCGACGGATTCGAGCTCATGTTGGACGCGCCACACAGTCATGACGAGCATGACGTAACTCTGCCGTCGGATAATGTTCAGGAGATCGCATCCACAACTACTCCGGCCATCAATCCGGAGCAAGTCGCTCCATCCAAGAGCGGAGGGATGGACCCTGCCATGGAGGCCGCACTCTCAGTGGCGATAGAGCCGGATACTGACTTCACCCCTTACGAGAGCCGTGTCGCCGAACCACTGGATTCATCTCTGTCCAGGGACTCCGAGCCGCTCACATCCGTGCCCGTCGACTCCGACTGGGCGCCGATCATGGAGTTCACCTCAGCGGATATCTTTCAGCACTCACCTTTCAGAGATGTGCTAAACTCATTAAGGTCTCTCTCCCTATCGGCAGAATGGGATGCGGACGACTAAGAAATTCGCTGCCCACCCACCACCCACTTAGTATCCACTGTCGACGACTTAACCGACATGCTCGACTTCGACTCCGAAGACTTCGACGGTATGAACAACGAAGCCGGAGACGAACAGGACCCACCGCCCTCAGGGCACTGGACTGCCACCTCATCATATGATATATACAAGGTGGACACCCCAAAGAAGGCAATGGCGACGAGACAACGGAGGATGACCCCTCCAAAAAGCAACCCAAGCGCCGACGTCAGCGGCGCCGCTCTAAGTCCTTCCACAGCAAGAGCAGTGATACCGGCACAGGAGATAATAACACTCCGGATACCACCGAAGACAACAACAGTCCCCTCCAGCACGGTGTAGAGCTAGGGGACGAACAAGCTAGCCCTCCAGAGCAGGCAACAGATGGAGAACCGGAGGAGGACAATTACATGCCTCTCTTCGAAGATGAGGCGAGCCTCGGCGACGACGAGTTTATCGTGCCTGAGGACCCCGTCGAGCAAGAGCGCTTCAAGCGCCGGCCCATGGCCACGGCAAATAGCCTAAAGAAAAAACAGCAACAACTTCAAGCTGATCAAGACTTGCTAGAAGACAGGTGGAATGAAGTCCTTGCGGCCGAGGAGCATGCACTCGAGCGCCCGTCCAAGAGTTACCAAAAACGCAGGTTGCTACCTCACCTCGAGGAGGAAGCATGGAAACCTCATTCACCAATGTACGATTCGGCTGACCGGCCACTACGCGGCCGAGCCAGAGAGGCTTTTCAGCCTAAAGTTCATACCGCACCCCGTCGCCACTCAGTCAAAAATACTAAGGCCCGGGGCAACATAGAGGGCCTGCGAGACATCTTGGACAGTAAGGCAAAAATCTCAAGGTCAATATACGGGACACAGGCACATGCGCCCACACGGGACGATGATCGTCGCGTCGAATACACCAAGAGTAAATCCTGCCGGGCCGAATACAGCAGACAAGACTCATACAAACTACGTCGGGATATAGCCCGACACATAGGTGCCGCACACCCCCTATGCTTCACTGATGAAGTTATCAATCATGAATTCCCGGAGGGTTTCAAACCCGTAAATATCGAATCATACGATGGCACAACAGATCCCGCTGTATGGGTTGAGGATTTCCTCCTTCACATCCACATGGCTCGCGGTGATGATCCACATGCCATCAAGTACCTCCCACTAAAACTCAAAGGACCGGCTCGGCATTCGCTGAATAGCTTGCCAGCAGATTCCGTCGGCTATTGGGAGGATCTGGAAGACGCATTTCTTGACAACTTCTAGGGCACTTATGTGCAGCCACCGGATGCTGATGACTTGAGCCACATAACCCAGCAGCCAGGAGAATCGGCCAGACAATTCTGGACACGGTTCCTGACTAAGAAAAATCAAATTGTAGACTGTCCAGATGCAGAGGCCCTAGCGGCATTCAAGCATAACATCCAGGACGAGTGGCTCGCCCGCCACCTCAGCCAGGAGAAGCCGAAATCTATGGCAGCCCTCATGACACTCATGACCCGCTTTTGCGCGGGCAAGGAGAGCTGGCTGGCTCGCAGCAACAACACATCAAGGAATTCGGATACCTCGGATACCAAAGATGTTAACAGTAGGCAGCGTCGTAATAGACCAAAGCGCCGCAATAACGGCGATAACACCGAAGATACGGCAGTCAATGCCGGATTCATAGGCTCCAGATCCGGTCAGCGGAAAAAGCCATTTAAAAGAAATACTTCGGCTCCGTCCAGTCTGGATCGCATACTGGATCGCTTGTGTCAAATCCACGGCACTCCGGACAAGCGAGCCAATCACACGAACAGAGAATGCTGGGTGTTCAAGCAGGCCGGCAAGTTAAATGCCAAGAACAAGGACAAGGGGCCGCATAGCGATGACAAGGAGGAGCCTCAGCCGCCGAACATAGGAGGACAGAAGGGGTTTCCCCCACAAGTGAAGACGGTGAACATGATATACGCAACCCACATTCCCAAGTGGGTGCTGAAGCATGCACTAAGGGACGTCTATGCGATGGAGCCCGTCGCCCCAAAGTTCAACCCATGGTATGCTTGTCCGATCACCTTCGATCGCAGGGACCACCCCACTAGCATCTGTCATGGCGGATCTGCCGCACTGGTCCTAGACCCCATCATTGACGGATTTCACCTCACTCGAGTCCTTATGGACAGCGGCAGCAGCCTGAACCTGCTTTATCAGGATACAGTGTGAAAAATGGGTATCGATCCCTCAAGGATCAAACCCAGCAAAACCAACTTTAACGGTGTCATCCCAGGTGTAGAGGCCCATTCCACAGGCTCAATCACACCGGAAGTGGTCTTCGGATCACCGGATAACTTCCGAAGCGAAGAGTTAATCTTCGACATCATCCCATTTCGTAGTGGCTATCATGCACTGCTCAGACGGACAACATTTGCAAAATTCAATGCAGTGCCGCATTATGCATACCTCAAGCTCAAGATGCCAGGACCTCGCGGAGTTATAACAGTAAATGGAAACACAAAACGCTCACTCCGCATGGAAGAGCACACTGCGGCCCTTGCAGCAGAGGCACAAAGCAGCCTGTTCAGGCATACCACTCATTCGGCATCACGGCCCCTGGACACCTTCAAGCGAGTCTGGAACAAACTGCAACAGGATCGCCTGGCACGATCAGAGCTCGCCTAGCTATTTGGCTCCTATCCCAATCCTAGTGAAGCGAGAAAATCCGTGCCACGCACACATAACTACGCATTGAAAATACCATGGACATAGGCGGGGGCACGATCACGACACGCCCCGCATTGTGGCTTAACCACACTAGGGGTTGTATACCTTTGACATTCCTTTTCTCTTTCAGGGCCTAACTCTCTGGAAGCCTTTTCCGGCAGTACGATTGTCGGACACATTCCGGAAGCAACAACCAAGGCGGCAAGAAGCTAAGATGAACACGGGAACCGCTAGGTGGTCTCTAGTAATAATTGATATACCCGCTTTTCACTATTTATGCGTAGCTTGCCCTGGGATAGGACATTTCGAATTGTCCTACTTTATGCTTATTGCACTACTTGTACCAAGTACGCTTCGACATATCATTTAAATAACAATGCATATCATTAATCTGTCATTGCATTATTTAAGTTTTTCTCTTTCTCTTATATGTCCATTTACGACAATCCGCACCCGCAAGTGCGGGTACGGTCAGTTCACTAGGGGTCCTTGTTTACCCCATAATACGGCGCAAGAAGTCCGAACACTTTCGACAGTGCGGCACCCCGAACTTATAGCATTATATGCATCACCTCCGAATCATGTCTTTGGTCAAATGTTGGGTCGCCCTGCTCCCATTCTTTGGTACCTTACGTTCCGCTATATCGGCTAAGGTAGCGGTGGGAGAACTACTGCGATTGTGTCCCGGTTCTTCCAGACGAGCACCTCAGTAGAGAAAGCCAAAAACTAACTGTCATGATAAGGCGAGAGACTGGTCGCTATTCGAGAGGTCTCAAGTCCTTAAAGACTTTTTCTGCTTCGGGCAAGGAGTTGGCCTTGTCCAGCTTAGGCATGTATAGCACCCCAAATTCGGCCCTCCGAATACCAGGGGCTTCGCCAAAAATTTAAAATCATAAACTTCTGTGGCTAAGTGAGAGTGATAAAGCATTATAGTCCGATTGCCTAGTTCGTTGCGCTGAACACCTCCCTTGAAGGACCCAAAATTGGGGTAAAGAGTGTTCAGGTTTATCCCGAACACCCCAGTACTAGTTACATGGGGATAGAAGCCGATGACTAGACAACTCTCAGATTTTATAAACGGCCGCACAAAAGGTAATGTTTAAAATTAAGAAAGCGTCGCATGGCGCAAACGAACTCGTTTCATATTACAGGATCACATGGGCATGTTCATTCAAAAATTACATCCTTGGCACACTCATCTGCCACTAAGCGGGAAACCTTCAGGACACTCTCATAGTAATTCTCGAGGCAGAGATGCTCCTTGCCCTTCGGCGGCCCCTCCTTCACCATCTTCACGGCGTCCAGCTTCGCCCAGTGCACCTTCGCCTGGGCAAAAGCCTTGCGTGCACCCTCGATGCAGACGGGCCGCTTGATGACTTCAAGTCGTGGGCAGGCTTCCAGAATCCGCCTCACCAGACCGAAGTAGCTGTCGGACAGGGGCTCGCCAGGCCACATCCGGAATATAAGGCCCCTCATGGCCTGTTCGGCCGCCTTGTGAAGTTTGACCAACTACTTCAACTGGTCGCTCAAGGGCACGGGGTGTTCGGTCCCAGTATACTAAGACCAGAACAACTTCTCCGTTGAGCTCCCCTCCTCTGCCTAGTAAAACTCCAAGGCATGCAGTACACTGCGGGGAAGATCTGCAAACGCTCCTAGAGAGCTCCGAACTGAGGTAAGAAAAAAGAAAGTCTCCTTCACGTGCTTGCTTTGCATAATGAATGCCTTACCCGCTGCTATCTTCTTCACTACGTCAATCTCCTGGAGGGCCTTGTGGGCTTCGGCCTTGGCGCTCCAAACGCTTTCGAGCACCTGCATGAGCTCGAACTCTCGCGTCTTAGAGTCAAGCTCCAAGGACTCATGCTTTTTGGCGAGAGCCTCGAGCTCTTACTGCACCTAGCCTACTCGGGCTTCTTGTTTCTCCCATTCAATGCGTTCTTTGGCCGCTTTGTCTTCAGCCTCGGACAATGCCTTCCTCAGGGTCGCCACCTTGGTCATGGCCCCTGACAAATCCATGATGATCCTATTACTTTATACCCGAACTTCTTTTTAACTATATAGACAGGGGTATTTCTTACCTTTTCTCTCTTCGAGCTGCCTCTTGGTAAGGCCGAGCTCGTCCTCGGACCGCCTCAGGTCCTGCTTCAGCGTAGAGACCTCTGTAGTACATGCGGCAGCGGCCAGCAGTGAAGCCTGCACATACACATAGATATAATCTAATTAGGCTCCTGAGTCATCATTTGATCCTGTATTCGGCCTTTCTTCGTGAACGTCGAACAGAGCATCAGGGGCTACTATCTATGCGGTAATATTTTCTTATATTTTGATTGCTTACCTCAAAGCCTGTTAGGAGGCTGGCGCAAGCTTCGATCAGTCAGTTTTTGGCGGACTGAACCTTCTCGACCACCGCACTCATGATAGTGCGGTGCTCTTCTTCGATGGAAGCGCTGCAAAGCGCTTCCAGTAGGTTGTCCAGTGCCTCTGGTTGGACAGAGGACACCGGCACGGATGGTTGGCCCCCCTGGATGGGGGACTGCCTGCCGGAGTCCGGAACCATTGAAGGTTCCGGCACAGTGTCCGACTGGGGCCCGAACTCGAAGCCTGTAGGAGCCTTGCGCCCTTGGTACCCAGGGTCCGGGAAGTTGCCGCGAGGCGCCCCCAGGACCACCTCCCCTTGGCTCGGTGCCTTTTGAGACAACACCTCAGCGTTGTCCGTAGGGCGAGGGGTGGAAGCGGTCGGAAGAGAACCGCTGTTCATAACCGACGAGTCCAAAGAGCCGCTCGACGAGGGTACATGGAGATGAGCTCGGGACGGACTGCATAATCATGTTCGGCATGAGGAGAGGCAGTGCAATAAAACAAACCATGAAGTACTATGGTGTCCGGACACTTACGACTTCACCAAGGGCTTGTCCCTGGGTAGCCACTTATCGCCGTTGTCGGCGGCCATCGTGGCATAGTCCGGAGGGAGGGACCTTCCCTTCTTGGACCCTTCGGCCTCCCCGGATGGGTCGACCTTCCTTTTCTTGTCTCCCCCGGCTGGAGGGGGATAACTTTTCTCCTCCTCCTCGTTTCCGTGGGAGGAGTGCACGTCGGAGTCATCGGACGATGAGTCCGATACAACCTTGTGCCGGAGACCCTTTCGGATCCCCATGGCCTTCTTCTTGGCCTTCTTTGCCAGCACCTTGTAAGGTGCCGGAGTCAGCATCTTCGTTAGAAGAGCGTCTGCAGGATCTTCAGGAAGGGGCTGGGCAATCAAGCTGCTCCGCTATCTCTATCCAGTCCTATTAATGACATGGAAGCTTAGATCCAACACAAAACTAAACCAGGGCAAATAAATACCCTGAGATATATAAAAGCCTACCGGATTGGCGTGGCGCTTTGCGCTGAGTCCGCGGTCCTCGGTAAGGGAGGGAGGAATCTCGGTGCTCTTGAAAAACACCCTCCAGACGTCCTCGTGCTTTGTGTCGTAGAGCTCTCGCAGCGTCTGATGCTTGGCCGAGTCGAACTCCCACAAAACAAATGCCCGTCGTTGACACGGAAAGATCCGGCGAAAGATCATAACCTGGACCATGTTGAAAAGCTTGATTTTCTTGTTCGTCATGTTCTGGATGCAGGTCTGGAGTCCGGTCAGCTCTACCAAAGAACCCCAGGACAAGCCCTTCTTTTTCCAGGAGGTGAGCCGCGTGGGGATTCCGGATTGAAATTTGGGGGCCGCCACCCAGTTGGAGTCGCACGGCTCGGTGATGTAGAACCACCCCGATTGCCACTCCTTTATGGTATCCACATAGGTGCCCTCGAGCCAGGTGACATTAGGCATCTTGCCGACCATGGCGCCTCCGCACTCTGCTTGCTGGCCACCCACCACCTTCGGTTTAACATTGAAGGTTTTCAGCCATAGGCCGAAGTGGGGCCTGATGTGGAGGAAGGCCTCACACACGACGATAAACACCAAGATGTTGAGGATGAAATTGGGGGCCAGATCATGAAAATCCAGCCCATAGTAGAACATGAGCCCACGGACAAACGGGTGGAGAGGAAATCCCAGTCCGCGGATGAAATGGGTAAGAAAAACTACCCTCTCATGGGGTTCGGGCGTTTGGACGATCTGCCCCGCATTTGGCAGCCGGTGCGCGATATCCGCAGCCAAGTATCCGGCTTCCTGTAACTTCTTGATGTTCTCCTCTGTGACGGAGGAGACCATCCACTTGCCTCCTGCTCCGGACATGCTTGGAGTGTTTTGAGAAGAAGAACGCGAGCTTGGGCGCTAGAGCTCGAGTGTGCGGGAATGGGTAAGAGAGGAGGAAGAAGGCGTGGGTGAAAAAAGTAAATCTTTGTCCCTTTATAAGGGTGGAAGAGGCGATTTGTCTCCCCACTTGCCTGGCAAAACCGCTTATTCCCCAGGCACCGTAATTGATGGCGCGGTTGGGTTACCCACGTCCGTATTGATGAGAATCCCATGATAAGGGGAACACGATATCTGCTTTGACAAGACGTGTCAAGAAAACCGACTCGCGATATGTGCGGAGCTGGTTGAGAAAAACGGTTCGAATAATAACCGGGCCACGGCATGATGTCATGCTGTCAAAAACATGTCAACAGATTAGATTTGTGGAAATATTATTCTCTCTACCATGGTATGTGGAACTTATTTTGCAGGGTCGGACACTATCCTTGTATTCAAACTCTTCCATGGTGTATTCGGAGGAGGAACCCGCCTTGCAATGCCGAAGACAACACTGCCCGCCGGACTCATCGTCATTGAATCCTGGTTCAGGGGCTACTGAGGGAGACCTGGATTAGGGGGTCTCCGGACAGCCGGACTATATTCTTTGGCCGGACTGTTGGACTATGAAGATACGAGATTGAAGACTTCGTCCCGTGTCCGGATGGGACTCTACTTGGCGTGGAAGGCAAGCTAGGTAATACAGATATGTATATCTCCTCCTTTGTAACCTACCTTGTGTAACCCTAGCCCCCTCCGGTGTCTATATAAAATGGAGGGTTTTAGTCCATAGGACAACATACAATCATACCATAGGCTAGCTTCTAGGGTTTAGCCTCTTTGATCTCGTGGTAGATCAATTCTTGTAATACTCATATCATCAAGAATAATCAAGCAGGACGTAGGGCCCGAACCTTGGTAAACATCGTGTCCCCTGCCTCCTGTTACCATCCGCCTTAGACGCACAGTTCGGGACCCCCTACCCGAGATCCGCCGGTTTTGACACCGACAACCTTGTAGGTCAAACAGAGCACGCTCCGCACCAGAGTGGTATAGTAACCCTATTCTGGAAGTCATGTTACTATACCATGATGAACCTACAAACTATGAAGAAGCAACAATGAGCCCAGATTCCGATAAATGGCTTGAGGCCATGAAATTTGAGATAGGATCCATGTATGAGAACAAAGTGTGGACTTTGGTTGACTTGCCCAAATTTCAGCAAGCCATTGAGAATAACTGGATCTTCAAGAGGAAGACGGACACTGATGGTAGTGTTACTATCTACAATGCTTGACTTGTTGCAAAAGGTTTTCAACAAGTTTAAGGTGTTGACTATGATGAGATTTTCTCACTCGTAGCAATGCTTAAGTCTGTCCGAATCATGTTAGCAATTGCCGCATTTTATGAAATCTGGAAAATGGATGTCAAGACTGCATTCCTTAATGGATTTCTTAAAAAAGACTTGTATATGATGCAACCAAAAGGTTTTGTCGATCCTAAAGGTGCTGACAAAGTGTGCAAGCTCCATTGATCCATCTATGGACTGGTGCAAGCATCTCGGAGTTGGAATATACGCTTTGATGAGGTGATCAAAGCATATGGTTTTATCCAGACTTACGGTGTAGCCTGTATTTTCAAGATAGTGAGTGGGAGCTCTGTAGAATTTGTGATATTATATGTGGATGACATATTATTGATTGGAAATGTTATAGAATTTCTGGATAGCATAAAAGGATACTTGAATAAGAATTTTTCAATGAAAGACCTTGGTGAAGCTACTTATATATTGGGCATCAAGATCTATAGGGATAGATCGAGACGCTTGATAGGACTTTCACAAAGCACATACCTTGACAAGATTTCGAAGAAGTTAAAATAGATCAGTCAAAGAAAGGGTTCTTGCCTTTGTTTCAAGGTGTGAAGTTGAGTAAGAATCAAAACCTGACCACGGCAGAAGATAAAGAGAGAATCAAAGTCATTCCCTATGCCTCAGTCATAGGTTCTATAAAGTATGCCATGCTGTGTACCAGACCTATTGTGTACCTTGACATGAGTTTGGCAAGGGGTACAATAGTGATCCAGGAGTAGATCACTGGACATCAGACAAACTTATCCTTAGTTACCTAAGAGGACTAAGGAAATGTTTCTCGGTTATGGAGGTGATAAAGAGTTCGTTGTAAAGGGTTACGTCGATGCAAGCTTTAACACCGATCCAGATGACTCTGAGTCTCGATCTAGATACATATTTAAAGTGGGAGCAATTAGCTAGAGTAGCTCCATGTAGAGCATTGTAGACATAGAAATTTGAAAAATACATACGGATCTGAATGTGACAGACCCGTTGACTGAACCTCTCTCACAAGAAAAACATGATCACACCTTAGTACTCATTGGGTGTTCATCACATATCGACGTGAACTAGATTATTAACTCTAGTAAATTCTTTGGGTGTTGGTCACATAGCGATGTGAACTATGGGTGTTAAATCACATGGTGATGTGAACTATATTATTGACTCTAGTGCAAGTGGGAGACTGAATGAAATATGCCCTACAGGCAATAATAAAGTTGTTATTTTATATTTCCTTATATCATGATAAATGTTTATTAATCATGCTAGAATTGTATTGACGGGAACCTTAATACATGTGTGAATACATAGACAAAACACTAGGTCCTTAGTGAGCCTCTACTTGACTAGCTCATTGATCAAAGATGGTTAAGGTTTCCTAACCATGGACATGAGTTGTCATTAAATAACGGGATCACATCATTAGGAGAATGATGTGATGGACATGACCCATCCGTTAGCTTAGCATATTGATCGTTCAGTTTTATTTCTATGGGTTTCTTCATGTCAAATACATATTCCTTTGACTATGAGATTATGCAACTCCCGAATACCGAAGGAATGCCTTGTGTGCTATCAAACGTCACCACATAACTGGATGATTATAAAGATGCTCTATAGGTATCTCCGAAGGTGTTTGTTGGCTTGGCATAGATCGAGATTAGGATTTGTCACTCCGAGTATCAGAGAGGTATCTCTGCGCCCTCTCGGTAATACACATCATAAGAAGCCTTGCAAGCAAAGTGACTAATGATTTAGTTACGGTATGATGTATTACAGAACTAGTAAAGAGACTTGCTGGTAAACAGAATGAACTAGGTATGAAGATACCGACGATCGAATCCCGGGCAAGTAACATACCAATGACAAAGGGAATAACGTATGTTGTCATAACGGTTCAACCCATAAAGATCTTCATAGAATATGTAGGAGCCAACATGAGCATCTAGGTTCCTCTGTTGGTTATTGACCGGAGAGGTGTCTCGGTCATGTCTACATAGTTTTCGAACCCGTAGGGTCCGCAAGCTTAACGTTTGATGACGATTTTGTATTATATGAGTTATGTGATTTGGAGACCGAATGTTGTTCGGAGTCCTGAATGAGATCATGGACACGACGAGGAGTCTCCAAATGGTCGAGAGGTAAAGATTTATATATAGGACGATATTATTCGGACACCAAAAGTGTTCCAGAGGGTGTCAGGTACATATCGGGTCACCGGAAGGGGTTCCGGGCACCCCCCTGCAAAGATATGGGCTTTATGGGCCAAGAGAGGGACATACCAGCTCACAAGGGGCTGGTGCGCCCCCCTATAGGCCGAAATAGGAGGAGAAGGAAAGAGGGGAAGGGAGAAGGAAAGGGGTGGATTCGTCCTCCCCCTTCCTTCCCTCCCTCTCTCTTTCCTTTCCCCCTTCGGTAAAAAGGAAAGGGGGAGACCGAATTGGGAGGACCCCAAGTAGAATTCCTCCTACTTGGGTCGCCCCCTTGGATGCCTCTCCTCCTCTCCAACCAATATATATGAGGGGGGCACCGCTAGAACACACACCAACATCTGTTAGCCGTGTGCGGCGCCTCCCTCCACTGATTACACCCTCGGTCATATTTCTCGTAGTGCTTAGCCGAAGCCCTGCGCGGATCACATCGCCATCACCGTCATCATGCCGTCGTGCTGACGGAACTCATCTACTTCCTCGACACGTTGCTGGATCAAGAGTTCGAGGGACGTCATCGAGCTGAACGCGTTCTAAACTCGGAGGTGCCATACGTCCGGTGCTTGATCGGTCGGAATGATAAGAAGTTCCACTACATCAACTACGTTGTCAAACGCTTCTGCTTTCGGTCTACAAGAGTACATAGACACACTCTCCCCCTCTCATTGCTATGCAGCTCCTAGATAGATCTTGCATGAGCGTAGGATTTTTTTGAAATTACATGCTACGTTCCCCAACAAGGAGTGAAAGGCATGTAAAGAAAAACATGATGCTATAGTGCTCATAAACATACCCACAATTATCTCATCCTCAAGGCTCTCAAGCACTTTATTTCAATCATTGTTTACTGAAACTTTGGTTGTCACATGAAGGGATTATGCCATATAAGTGATCATGCATAGAGTTCCGTTGTGGCTTAATTTTTGGGAACTTTGGACCTTTGATATTTGTCTCTTTCAAGCTCTTTTGATCAGCCCCCTCATTTACCACATACAAAGACATTCAAGAGAAATTTGAATAATATTCGTTTGTAGTGTTGCCACTATGTATGGTAACAAACCCATAGCTGAAAGTTGAACCATCGATCTGGTGGATTGTTCATTGGCCAATGGAGTCCTCAGCATAAGATCAAGAAATGTGACGAAGCCATAGTTAAACACGTACACGTGCATATATAGTAGCAGGGCCATAGCACCAACAAGAAGCTGAAGCACCATGTAAGACATACAACACCGTTTTTGGCATAATCTCGTCCACCCTTCAACTAAGTTATGTAGACAAGTTAATCCACACGCGCAGTCACGTCTACTAAAATTAATAACATGGGGTTGAGCATTTCTAACATCATGTTCTCTACATTTTTTCTCAATACCCAAGTCTTTGAAGACTTTCTCTTATGCATGGTTATTCTTAGTTATGATCAATTTCTTTTAGAAACAGTCACATGACAAGTCTTGGTTATCAAGATTAAACAGAACAAAGGCTACAAAATTATTTTAGCTACTAGAACAAAACCTATGTTTTAATTTAAGACTTACTCCCTCTTGCACACATCACACATACTAGTACTACATGTACTCTAAGTATTTCGAGTGCAAAAGATGGGAGTCGTAGGACATACCTTGAATTTACACACTTCTCTTCCTTATGCATGCATTCCTCATTTTCTGGCGTAGATCAGCTCATCTGAAAAAAATGCAAAAGAACTCCAAGGGGAAAAAGCAAAAGAACAAAGCAAAGATTATTCTATTTTTTGTTTTTTGGGGTTTTTGAAAACTAAATTGCAAACAAAAAAATCGCAACAAGAAAAATAAAAAAAAGCAAATAAAAAGCAAAGTGTTAGAACAGACCAACACGATTGTTTTGAAGCTTAACGAGCTGAAGTACAACCTCTTTACAATTTATCCAAATAATACCGCCACATTTTGATGTAGATTTGGTGATGACCCCCCCCCCCCAAGCTTAAGCTTTTGCAAGCCCAAACGGGCGAGATCATTATGGTAGTTGGTATGGAGCCCATCCTTGTCTCTAGTTGGAGAAGCTCGAACTCATGTAGGCGGATGTGTCTCCATGGGACTCGGCGAGGTTTCTCATATCATTGATAGAGCCCTAGAGACTTTGTAGGTCCAAATAGGCAGTGTAGGCTTGTTATTGTGGCTATTCTTAGGGTTGATCCTCCTCTTCGTTGGTGGCAAGTTCTTCTTCATCTACTTTTTTAGGTTTGGGACCATCTTGGTCAAAGGCTACATCTCCTTCCTATGGAACATAATGCAATTGTCCATGTTCTATGGAGAAATTGTTAGGCATAGGAGTAGGCAACAAGTATGCCACTCCAGGAATTTTGATGCAATGACTAACACAACTAACTACTACCATTCCAGCACTAGTAAGAACACGAACGTTAACAAGGTTGTTACCGCCCATGGGGCAAACGTGATTAAATTTTAGGCCAAGGGAGTTAGGACAACATGGTGATCAGTCCTCAACACACGATATCTCCTTGTGCATGCTTTGCTTGATGCGCGAGGTGTAGAAACAATATCGTCCCTAAGTTGGCGAGTATCCGACGTCAAGGTTTGCTGCTTTCCCTAGAATTAGCATGTTCTCATCATTCACCTTAGAAACTTCTCCTCATGCCTGCAATGAGTTAGTGATAACATAATAGAAGTAGAGTATAGCAGGACTTTCAATGCAACTTGCTCTTTTCCTAGAGCCATGGCGACTCATCTAATGGAAGGATTGCCTCGGGTGCAGATCAGTAAAATCATAAACATAGTGGATGTCATCATGGTTTTTGGGGAAGCCAATGTGAGCACACTGATAATCCCCAAGTGCAAGGAATCATCCTAGCAATTTTCAAAGGTGGAAGTGATAAGTATGGAGTGTCGAACCCACAAGGAGCTAAAGGTAAGATCAATATTCTCTCAAGTCCTATCTGCCACTGATACGACTCTACGTACATCGAATGTTTGCTTCCATCTAGAAACGAGAAATTAAACTACGTTGTGGGTATGAAGAGGATATATTTGCGTGATATCAGAGAACTAAAATATAAAAGTAGGTGCTATTAACATAAAGTTAGAATATATTAATATATATTATAAATAGCGAGTGTGGAATAATGATGGATTGGTGTGTGGAATTATCCTACGCAATTGTGAACAAGATCAGTGGTCGTTATTGCAATTTTATATGAGGGAGAGGCATAAGCTAACATACTTTCTCTCCTTGGATCATATGCACTTATGATTGGAACTCTAGCGAGCATCCGCAACTACTAAAGATCATTAAGGTAAAAGCCAACCATAGCATTCAAGTATCAAGTCCCCTTTATCCCATACGCAACAATCCCCTTACTCGGGTTTATGCTTCTGTCACTCAAGAAACCCACTATAAGCGAATCATGAATGTATTGCAACACCCTACATCGGGAATCCCTCATGTGTGAGCGGCACGGAAGGCACCATAGGACAACACCAAAATAAAACATACAACTCAAACAAATCTATATAATCAATCAAACCAAAAGACAAAAGAAATCTACTCAAAACATCATAGGATGGAAATACATCATTGGATCATAATATGTGGCATAAAGCACCATGTAAAAGTAGGGGATTACAGTAGGGTGCGGGAGAGTGGACCGTCGAAAAGAGATGAGGAAGGTGATGAAGATGGTGAAAGAGTCTCCCCCTTGTGCTTCCTCCTCCATGCCCCCCTAGATGGGGAGAGGTTCTCCCTTTGGTCCTTAACATCCATGGTGATGATGGCCCCCTCCGACTTCCTTCTCCATGGCCTCCGGTGATGATGGCCTCCTTCGGCTTCCTTCTCCATGGCCTTCGGTGATGATGGCCCCGTCCGGCAGGGTGCTAGAGAGGGCCTAGATTGATTTTTTGTGGCTACAAAGGCTTGTGGGGGCGGAACTTGATAACCCACAAGTATAGGGGATCACAACAGTTTTTGAGGGTAGAGTATTCAACCCAAATTTATTGATTCGACACAAGGGGAGCCAAAGAATATTCTCAAGTATTAGCAGCAGAGTTGTCAATTCAGCCACACTTGGAAACTTAGTATCTGCAGCAAAGTGTTTAGTAGCAAAGTAATAGGATAGTGGTGGTAATGGTAGCAAAAGGTAACGATAGCAAAAGTAATGTTTTTGGTATTTTGTAGTGATGATAGCAATAGCAACGGAAAAGTAAATAAGCAAAGAACAATATATGGAAAGCTCGTAGGCAATGGATCGGTGATGGAGAATTATGCCGGATGCGGTTCATCATGTAACAATCATAACCTAGGGTGACACAGAACTAGCTCCAGTTCATCAATGTAATGTAGGCATGTATTCCGAATGTAGTCATACATGCTTATGGAAAAGAACTTGCATGACATGTTTTGTCCTACCCTCCCGTGGCAGCGGGGCCCTTACAGAAACTAAGGGACATTAAGGCCTCCTTTTAATAGAGTACCGGAACAAAGCATTAACACATAGTGAATATATGAACTCCTCAAACTACGGTCATCACCAGTAAGTATCCCGATTATTGTCACTTCGGGGTTAACGGATCATAACACATAATAGGTGACTATAGACTTGCAAGATAAGATCAAGAACTCTCATATATTGATGAAAACATAATAGGTTCAGATCTGAAATCAGGGCACTCGAGCCCTAGTGACAAGCATTAAGCATAGCAAAGTCATAGCAACATCAATCTCAGAACATAGTGGATACTAGGGATCAAACCCTAACAAGACTAACTTGATTACATGATAGATCTTGTCGGTGTCAAAACCGGCGGATCTCGGGTAGGGGGTCCCGAACTGTGCGTCTAGGCATATGGTAACAGGAGACGGGGAACATGATGCTTTTACCCAGGTTCGGGCCCTCTTGATGGAGGTAAAACCCTACTCCTGCTTGATTGATCTTGATGGTATGAGTATTACAAGAGTTGATCTACCACGAGATCGAAGAGGCTAAACCCTAGAAGATAGCCTATGGTATGATTGTTGTTGTTGTTCCTACGGACTAAACCCACCGTTTATATAGACACCGGAGGGGGCTAGGGTTACACAGAGTCGGTTACAAGGAAGGAGATCTATATATCCGTACTGCCAAGCTTGCCTTCCACGCCAAGGAGAGTCCCATCCGGACACGGGATGAAGTCTTCAATCTTGTATCTTCATAGTCCCACAGTCCGGCCAAAGGATATAGTCCGGCTGTCTGGATACCCCCTAATCCAGGACTCCCTCAGTAGCCCCCGAACCAGGCTTCAATGACGATGTGTCCGGCGCGCAGATTGTCTTTGGCATTGCAAGGCGGGTTCTTCTTCAAACTCTGAGTACCTGCTAAATAGTGTCCGGCTTCTCGTAAATGTTGCGCTTCTTGGCTTCTGCGTCCCATAATGGCCATCTTCCACGTGTCAAGCGAATGTGAGGAGCCAGGGTGTTTTTACATTTACCACCCCATCCATGTGAATGAACTGTCTATTAAAGAGACGATGATCCTTAGATCCAAACCACACCATCCTCCCTCACCAAGCATTCATTGGAGCCCGCCCAAAAAAATCCATCCCAACATGGCCGGCCAGCGCAGCTCCTCCTCTCGCTCCCGCAGCCACAAGCCCGGAGACTGGGAGAAGTGTTCCGTCCCGCACAGCCAATTAGTGAAGCTACAGACCTAGGGATTCCTCCCTCCAGCTTATATGGTCCCGGTTCAAGCCGGGTCGCCACCTATAATGGCGGGGAACAAGCAGAGAGCTTTCCCAACCCCTCTAAGGGAGAGCGGGTATGCCTTGTCCCTTATTTGTTAAGGGGACTCGGATTTCTAATACATCCATTTCTCCAAGGGCTCCTGGAGTTCTACGGCCTCCAGTTGCACAACCTCACCCCTGCCTCCATACTGCACATCACTGGTTAGGTAGCCCTTTGCGAGCTGTTTCTGGGTTGCGAAGCTCATTTCGCATTGTGGAAGAAGTTGTTCTGCCTTGTGCCCCGTACACAGAGGGGATCAATATATCAAGTGGGAGGAGCCGAACTATGGCGCATTGCCAGGACCGGATATCTATCCGGTACCCTGAAGAAGACGTCCGAGGACTGGTCTTCGGAGTGGTTTTATATGGAGGATGTTCCTCTCCCAGATCCTATCTGTATTGGTCTTCCTGAGTTCGACAATGCCCCTTTGAAGAAACGCCTAAGCTCGCGCCCACGGAGCCCACATGAGGAAGATGATAGAGACGTATTTTATCTGATGGGCCGGATAAAGTTGTTGGCCAAATCAGGACTGACCATAACCGAGGTTATGGCAATATGCATTATGCAGGGGGTGCTTCCACTTCAATATCGAGGCCACCCCATGTGGCACTTCAACGGGGAAGATGATGGCACTCGCTGCGGGCGCAAGGGACCGGACTTAGTTGCTGCTCTAGCAAAAATTCTATCCGATCTGTATAAGGGGGAAGAAGAGGAGTTCCTCCGCATCAAGACACGGGATGGATTCTCCATGAACAACCCTTGAAGCTGGGTGAGCTTCCGCTCTTGTTACTTCCATCCTACCCTTGTTTTCGTGATAAATATTTACCTTGCCGTTTCATCGCAGGAACTGCGTAAGGCGGTAGGGGAGATCAATAGCCCACCTCCACAACCGGAGGATCCTGAGCGGGTCCTCGACCCCGGCCTGAGAGAGGATCCGGACATATTCATGGAGCTTAGGATTTTCTATCAGCTAAGCTGTGATGACGCCATGGTGGCCATTATAGCCGACTACCCTGGGCTACTCCCAGCCTCGCAGGTAAATGAGACCGGGGTCCCAACCTTTGAAAAGGATTTCCTTTTATGCACTTCACCTACCGTATACAAATGATGTTTTATAGGGAAGGCCCTCGGGACGCCATGCTGAGCCTGCGGAGACTTGCCAACAAGGGGTTTCAAAGCCGGACAGGCTAAAAAGGAAGGCGGTCCGGACGGAGACACCGGCACAGAGGTATGATGCAACACCTCACTCCGTGGTTGTCGTCTTTAAAAACATAATAACACCAGTGTTTCCTAGAAGGAAGAACGCTCGCCGGACAATATCCGGAGAGGTCGCCGATCACGCCTCTACCAGTCGGGCTCCAGGGCCGGACACAGAGGCGGAAGATAACACGAGGTACATGCCGGATGCTCCTTCTACAAAGGATGCGGATAAGATATCTGCTATGAATTCCGATGTGGAGAGCGCCATGAATCACAGGCGTTGCTGAGCCATACTCCGTGACGCTTGTTTCTCCTGAGAGGCGTTTGATGCATTCAACTCGGGAGATGCGTACATCCGTGCTGCTCAAAATGGTCTAGCCAGAGCCACGGACCAGTATGTAAAGGATGTACGGGTAAGAAAATTTGATGAGTATATATATCAGTAGCCCCTGAGACTTGAAACAGTTGGCACAACTGATTTAAGGATCATTTATTGTGCAGGTTCTTACAGAGAAGAATACTCGACTGTCACAAGAGCTGGAGGAATGCAAAACCCAACTTCGGGCCGCCGTTGCCGTATTGAAGGAACCTGAAAAGTCCCCAGCTAGTAACATTTGTTTCAAAGAATGATAGGTACCATATAGTGTGTCGCATGGCTGCAGATCTAACAATAGATATGGCAGATGACTCCGGAGAGAATCTGGAGGACCAGCATGTCGTACGATAGCTAAAGGCTGGCGAACGTGTGCTGACTAAGGTCATGCGGGAGAAAAACAATCTCCAAGACGCCAATACCAAGCTGAGCATGGAACTGAAAGATGTTCGAGCGCATCTTCCGGACTCCGTGAAGGAGAATAAGCGGCTTCGATGCGGCATTTTCAATAAGTGCTTGAACGAACCCTTAAAAGAGTGCGGCGGAGAAGCCGGCTAACAGAGTTATGTCTGCAGGTATGCTGACGGGTCGTCCCGCAGAGGAGATGCCCAGGTCTATGGGTGATCTTCTACCCGAGCTCTCATAACTGCACGAACAAGTTCGGTGGGTGATGCAAAGTATTGCCCAGGCCTTGTGGCCATCCGTCTCCCTGCCAGCAGGCATTGGAGAGCTTGCGGAGAAGCTCAAGGGAGCACGGCGGTGCTTCCGATTATGGAAGATATCGGCCTGCCGTCAAGGTGACAGGGAGGCCTGGGCCATGGTGAAGACGCAGTATACCAAGGCTGACCCAAACCACATGGTTGAGGTCGGACCTGTGGGTCCTGATGGGAAAGACATCCCCGTTAGCTTAGTGTATGGTCAAGTAGAATTAGCTGCAAAGTATTCCCAACAGGTTTGTAGGCTGGACAGCCTGGTGGATGGTATAGAAGAGGAATTTAGTCAGTCTACATGACTATGTAATTAAAGTGACATGTATAATGCCTTCTAGCCGGATTGTAAATCATTTGTCATCGTGGACCTTTTCGCTTCAACCTCGGGACCCGATAGTCCAGAGTGTATCCGAATACCCGCTCAGTTATATAAGAACCGGGGTATGCATGGAAACCAGGTGTAGGGGTCATTAGTGTTTGAGGAGACAAGTACCCAACTAGTTATGTTATATTACATGGGTAGTAAGAAACATCTTCTAGGGAGAATAGTTCCGTTAAGGGTTCCTTTCCCTGGGTGCGCATGCCCTAAAGTGCATGTCTAGACTTCGAGAGGACACGCAGGCAAAAACATGTGGGGGCACATATGGAAAATAAATAAAAATAATCTTTTGTTCATCGACCGAATATTCCCTTAAGAACGCTAGCTTTCGGCTTCACCCAGTCTGAGGTACACATCCGGTTGACCCGGCAGTAACAATTGCAGAGGTGCTCCCCTTATGCCCTAGCCAATTAACGGGAACATAGGGCATAAATACAAGAGCCAGGCAACCCAGCTTGGTCAAAATTTAAGTCATATCGATGCATATAATGGCGAAGAAAGGTACATGCGGAAGAATAACACATGTGCGTGGCATGAAGCCCAGATAAACAATTAAGCTTCTGTGTAAGAGGCCCCCAGGTATAATGAGCGCGGTTAGCGCGTCAATAGTGTGCAAGCAAGGAACAAGTTGGCCCTTGAAGGCCTTGAGAAAGAATAAAAGAAAGAAAGAGAGAAAAGACAGATAATGTATATGCAAAAAATGGACAGAGGAAGGAGACGAACATAGAGTCCGGCACTAGGCGTAGAATCTTCAAAGCCTGGCTGCGTTCCATGGGTCCGGCTCAAGTCTATTATTCGATGCATCCCGCAGACGGTATGCTCCACCAGTCAGAACTTGGTCAATAATGAAGGGACCTTCCCATTTGGGCTCGAGCTTGGTCTTTTTCTTCTCCGGCAGACGTAGAACTAGCTCGCCAACGTTATAAGTTTTGGCCCGTACTTCTCTACTTTGGTATCTTCGAGCCTATTGCTGATAGAATGCGGAATGGGCTTTTGCCACATCGCGCTCCTCCTCCAGGGTGTCCAGACTGTCCTGCCGATCGAGCTCGGCTTCTCTTTCTTCGTACATGCGCACTCGAGGTGAGTCATGAATTATGTCGCAGGGCAGAACCGCCTCTGCGCCGTACACCATAAAGAAGGGTGTGTATCCGGTAGTACGATTCGACATGGTCCGTAGCCCCCAGAGTACGGAGTCGAGCTCCTCTACCCAGTGCGTGTTAGACTCCTTTAAGGACCACACTAATCTGGGTTTGATGCTGCTCATGATAAGACCATTTGCTCGCTCAACTTGGCCGTTGGTTTGTGGGTGATAGACAGAAGCATAATCGAGCTTGATGCCCATGTTGCTGGACCAGAGTTTTACCTCGTCAGCCGTGAAGTTCGTGCCGTTGTCTGTGATGATGCTGTGGGGGACGCCGTAACAGTGTACAACCCCGGATATGAAGTCTATCACCGGTCCGGATTTGGCCGTTTTAACAGGTTTGGCTTCTATCCATTTGGTGAATTTATCCACCATGACCAGTAAGTATTTTTTTCTTATGGGTTCCCCCTTTAAGGGGTCCAACCATGTCAAGCCCCCAGACCGCGAAGGGCCAGGTAATGGGGATTGTTTGGAGGGCGGTGGGTGGCATGTGGCTTTGGTTTGCAAAAAGCTAGTAACCGACGTAACGTTGGACCAAGTCCTGCGCATCTACCCGGGCCGTCGGCCAATAAAAACCTGTACGGAAGGCCTTGCTTACAAGGGCCGGGTTGCAGCGTGGTGGCCGCCGAGTCCGGCGTGAATTTCTGCCAAAAGCTTCTGCCCTTCCTCTTCGGAGATGCACCTTTGAAGGACTCAGGTAGTGCTTTTTTTATACAGCCTCCTGCGTGGACCCTGTAGGCTTTAGATCGCCGCACTATGCAGCATGCCTCATTTTGGTCCTCAAGAAGTTCCTGCCTAGTTAGGTAGGCCAGGAATGGTTCTGTCCACGGGGCGATGATGGCCATTATTACGTGGGCTGAAGGTGTTGTTTTGATGGCAGAGCCTCCGATTATGTCAGAGTGTTCGGTATCAGGCATTTTGGTTGGGTCCGGACTATTGTTACCGGTGTCCCCTTCCCATACCACGGATGGCTTAAACAACCTCTCCAAAAAGATGTTGGTGGGGACCACATCGCATTTTGCGCCGATGCGGGCGAGGATATCCGCCGCCTGATTGTTTTCCCGAGCCACATGGTGAAATTTGAGCCCCTTGAACCGAGCTGACATCTTTAGGATGGCGTTGCGATAGGCCGCCATTTTCGGATCCTTGGCATCAAAGTCTCCATTTATTTGGGATATTGTGAGGTTCGAATCCCCACGCACCTCCAGGCGTTGAATGCCCATGGAAACTGCCATCCGAAGACCATGTAACAGGGCTTCGTATTCGGCTGCGTTGTTGGAGTCTGCATACAGTATCTGTAGTATGTATTGAACTGTATCTCCGGTTGGGGACGTCAGGATGACACCAGCTCCTAGACCAGCCAACATTTTGGAGCTGTTGAAGTGCGTGATCCAATTGGAGTATGCGCCATACTCTTTAGGGAGTTCGGCTTCCGTCCATTCGGCGACAAAGTCGGCCAATACTTGTGATTTAATGGCTCGCCGTGGTTTGTATGTTATGTCGAACGGGAGGAGCTCAATGGCCCATTTGGCAATCCGGCCCGTGGCGTCGCGGTTGTTTATAATATCATTAAGTGGCACTTCCGAGGCTACTGTAATTGAACACTCTTGAAAGTAGTGTCGCAGCTTCCGGGATGTCGAATACCGCATAGGCTATCTTTTGATAATGTGGGTACCATGATTTGCATGGAGTGAGGACAGTGGATACATAATATACCGGGTTTTGAAGGGGGAATTTATGTCCGTCTGTTTCTCGTTCGACGACGAGCACTGCGCTTACAACCTGATGAGTTGCCGCAATATACAACAACATTGGTTCGCCGATGTTTGGTGCGGCCAGGATTGGGTTGGTTGCCAGCATGGCTTTTATTTCTTCCAATCCGGCTATGGCAGCGTCCGTCCACTCGAAGTGTTCGGTGCGCCGCAGGAGGCGATAAAGGGGTAATGCCTTTTCTCCTAAGCGGGAGATAAAGCGGCTTAGAGCCGCCACACATCCGGTTAATTTCTGGATTTGTTTGAGGTATGTTGGGATAGCCAATTGTGACAGAGCTCGGATTTTGGCCGGATTTGCTTCAATTCCTCTACTGGAGACAAAGAAACCCAGGAGCTTTCCAGCTGGTACACCGAAAACGCATTTTTCCGGATTGAGCTTGATGTCGTATGTTCGGAGGTTGTCAAATGTGAGCCTCAAGTCGTCTATTAGAAAGTCGACGTGTTTGGTTTTGACGACCACACCATCTACGTATGCCTCTACTGTTTTGCCGATCTGTTTCTCCAAACATGTCTGAATCATGCGCTGATATGTTGCGCCGGCGTTTTTGAGCCCAAAAGGCATTGTGTTGAAACAAAAGGGGCCGTATGGTGTGATAAATGCCGTTGCGGCTTGGTTGTACTCCGCCATATTGATTTGGTGGTAGCCGGAGTATGCGTCGAGGAAACACAATGAATCGTGTCCTGCGGTAGCATCGATAATTTGATCGATGCAGGGAGGGGGAAGGGATCCTTTGGGCAAGCCTTGTTGAGGTCCTTGAAAGCGACACATAGGCGCCTGGATTTATCCTTCTTTTGTACCATCACCAGGTTTGCTAGCCAGTCCGGGTGTTTTATTTCTATAATGAATCCGGCCTCTAATAACTTGGCTAGTTCCTCTCCCATAGCTTGTCTCTTAGGTTCAGAGAAACGCCGAAGAGTCTGCTTGACTGGCTTGAATCCCTTTAGAATATTAAGGTTGTGCTCGGCCAGCCTGCGTGGGATTCCTGGCATGTCTAAGGGGTGCCAGGCGAATATGTCCCAATTCTCGCGCAGGAACTATTGTAGTGCGGCGTCCACGCCGGGGTTTAACTGTGCCCCGATGGAGGCTGTTTTTGTAGGGTCCGTTGGGTGGACTTGGAATTTGACTATTTCATCCGCTGGTTTAAAAGTGGTGGACTTGGATCTCTTGTCAAGTATCACGTCGTCCCTGTCCACTGTGGAGCGTAGCGCAGTTAATTCCTCGGCCGAAAGGGCTTCGGATAATGCCTCGAGGGCCAATGCGGCTGTTTTGTTTTCGGCGTGGAGTGTTGTGTTCGGATCACTAGCGAGAGTGATGATTCCATTGGGCCCGGGCATTTTGAGCTTCATGTACCCGTAATGGGGTATGGCTTGGAAGATCGTGAACGCCTCCTGATGAAGCTATGTACCTAGGGTAGGGTCGTGGACCTGTCCAAACTGACCTACCCAAGGACATCTCCAGAAGAAATCACCTTTCAATCGATTTGGAGGTGTTCCACTCGTCAGACTCGAAGATACTCGACCAAGAAGCAATCACTCGACCAAGACCAAACCACTCGACGGTCGGGAGACCTAAAGGCACTCCGCATGCTAACGGTCGGTTATTAAGTAGCTTTTATGGTCATCATATCACTTTATTAGGGGCGTTACCAGTAACGCCCGACATTAATGTATTTAAACAATGCACAACTGAGGGCCTGAGGGGTCCGGCGAACTCTCTATAAGCCACCCCTCTCCTCAGTGTAAAGGGTTCGCACCCCTCTAATTCATACACGCATAATCCAGTCGACTGCCTCCGGGCTCCGAGACGTAGGGCTATTACTTCCTCCGAGAAGGGCCTGAACTCGTAAACCTCGCATGTTTACAACTTCTCCATAGCTAAGATCTTGCCTCTCCATACCTATCCCCTACATTACTGTCAGACTTAGAACCACGACAGTTGGCGCCCACCGTGGGGCCGGTGTTTTAGCGATTTGTTGGAGGAGTTGCGATCTTTTCTGATCCGAATCATCATTGTTTCCGGCAGAGTTTTGGTGGAGGGCCGTGAGATTCGTCTCGGCGCGCTCACGTTCGTCGCCGATGACTCCGCTTGGCTTCAGGAGGCTCCGCTCGACGTGGATGCACTCCCTGTCCGCGGGGCAACGCACTTTCGCGCGTGCGTCCATGGCTTCCTCTTGCGGCAACCGTCGACCCATTATCGGTCGGCCCTTTCGCTGTCCTCCCTCCCTGTTTCCCGCCGGCGCAAGCGCTCCGGTCGGTCGAGACTTCAGCGGTGGGTGAGACACGCAGTGGCACGCCAGTCGGCCACCCCTCAAGTTGCGGCGATCGAGCCCGACGAATCCCTCTACGTCCTGTTCGACTGGCTCCGCAGAGACCGCATCCGAGTGCGATAGCAATGATCCGGCGACGGAGGTTCTGATGGTCGATGGACCGCCCAGTCCTCCCGGTTTTCCCCGCACCGACGGAGGTGCAGGTGGAGGCGACCCGTCGCGTCCCCATGAGGAATATGTCCTCGAGCCTCTCACGTCGCTGTAGAGAGAATAACTTCGTCGCCGGAACATGGATGCACTGCACACTCCTATCGTTGGAGAAACCCCCGAAGCTCGTGCCTTGGAGGACGCCGCCTGGCAAACTTGGCCGAGCGCACTCGACTGGAGAACCTGCAGCGAGCACTCGATGAGCGTGTGCGACAACGGGTTCTAGAATCCAGTCGACTTCAGCTCTTTCCGCCCCCGCAGGTATATCGAACTCCGATTTAGAATTTAGCAGCTGCAGCCCGTATAGCAAAGTCGATTCAGCCTTCCCAGTCGGAGGCTGGCAGAGGCTTGCTGCAGATCAGAGCGTTACTCCGAGCAGCAGGAGACCAGAATTCCGCTGTTTCTTAGCCGCGGAACAGGATTCACAGCAGATCCGTTGCTGCAGACACAGTCCAGTCGGCTCATAGTCCAAGATCGCCCCCGAGGCGTGAGGGACGTGGGGACCGGCGGAATCAGTACGGGAACCATGGGCAGTATGATCACCGATTCGATCATGACGATCGACGTTGAGTGCCCACCCCTCCCCCGAGGAGCGGGTCGTATGTGCCTCGACAGCAGGATGATAGGCGCCCCCATAGTGTTGGGCGAAAGATTCCAGTCGACCCCAAGGAGCCAGGCTTTGATGCGAGATCCATTCTCGTTCAAGGTTTGGTCGATAGGAACAAAGCTCACCGAGAAGGTCACGACAGAGATGCACCTACCAGCAGCATAGTACATGTTTCGGGGCCAGAGTGCTTTAGTAGAGCCATCAGGGCCGCTGTGATTCCTCCCAACTTCAGGTTGGCGACTAGAGTCAGTAAGTTCACTGGTGAGTCCAAGCCCGATACTTGGCTTGAGGACTACCGAGTGGCCGTCCAGATTGGCAGCGGCAATGATGAAGTGGCCATGAAGCACCTGCCTCTCATGTTGGAGGGCTCGGCCAAAGCGTGGCTGAACCAGTTAGCACCCAGCAACATTTACACTTGGGAAGATCTCGCCCGAGTGTTTGTCACCACATTCGAAGGAACATGCAAGCGACCGGCAGGGCTGATGGAACTGCGGTCTTGCGTGTAGAAGCCGAATGAAACTTTGAGGGATTACATCCAGAGATGGATCATGTTGCATCACATGGTAGAGAATGTGCCTGACCACCAAGAAGTCTGTGCCTTCAAAGAAGGCGTCAAGTATAGAGAACTAAATCTAAAATTCGGTCGGACCGGAGATATGTCTCTGAATCGGATGATGGAGATTGCCACCAAGTATGCTAATGGTGAAGATGAGGATCGACTCATGAGTGGCAAGCTCAAGTTAGTCGCTCAGGAAACCCGAGCAAATTCCAATCGGAAATAGAAGCGGAAAGCCGAGCCAGCTGCTCCTGGGGAAGTCTTGGCTGTAACCCAAAGAAAGCTTAAAGGGAAACCCAAAGGACCTTGGAACCCCAAGAAAGTTAAAGACCAGGACGGAAATGATGTGTTGGATTTGCCATGTCTCGTCCACACCAAGAAAGATGAAGAGGGTAATTTCATTTACCCGAAACATACCACTCGACAGTGTCGACTCTTGATCCAACAGTTCCAGGGCAAGCAGCCCAAAGATAAGGAAAAGGAGTCGGACAAAGTTGAGTACAAGGAAGATAGTGACGATGGATACCCCCAGGTCAATTGCACCCTGATAATTTTTGCTGATGTTGAAAGCAAAAGTCGACTGAAAGTTATCAACCAAGAGGTGAATATGGTTGCTTCGGTGACACCCAGTTATCTGAAGTGGTCTCAGACTGCCATAACATTCGACCGGTCCGATCACCCAACGCACATCGCCACCCCTAGGAGGCAAGCTTTGGTGGTCGCCCTAGTTGTTGAAGGCACTCGACTGACCAAAGTCTTGATGGATGGTGGCAGTGGTTTGAACATATTATATGCTGAGATGCTGAAAGGGATGGGCATTCCGATGTCCAGACTCAGTACCAGCAACATGAGTTTCCATGGAGTCATTCCTGGGAAGAAGGCTGAATCACTCGGCTAGATTGCTCTTGATGTGGTTTTCGGTGATTCCAAGAATTACCGCAAAGAAAAGTTGACGTTTGAAGTTGTAGAATTCCAGAGTGCCTATCACGCTATTTTGGGCAGGCCGGCTTATGCACGCTTCATGGCCCGACCATGTTATGTGTATCTCAAATTGAAGATGCCTGGCCCCAAAGGTGTGATCACTATTACGGGCAATCGGAAGAAAGCGGAAGAATGTTTTCAGAAAGGTTCAAAGATCACTAATGCTCAGATGGCAGTGGTGGAGCTGCAGGAATACCAGAAGACTGCAGACCCAAGTGATTTGTTGCGAGCCAAGAAGCCCGCTACAGAATCAGCTTTTCAATCGTCTGGCAAAACAAAGACAGCTCACGTCCACCCGACCGATCCCAGTGCTGCTCCAACTCATATCTCAACAACACTCAACTCCAAATAGGAAGAAGCGCTCATCCAGTTCCTCCGTGAGAACTGGGACATTTTTGCATGGAAGCCTTCTGACATGCCAGGTGTTCCCAGGGAGCTGGCTGAGCACCGCCTAAGAGTCGACTCAAAAGTAAAACCGGTCAAGGAACATCTCCGACGGTCCGCCGTCCAGAAGAGAAAGGCTATTGGCGAGGAGGTGGCTCGGCTCTTAGCAGCGGAGTTCATCCGAGAAATCTACCACTCCGAGTGGCTCGCCAACGTTGTCATGGTCCCCAAGAAGGACAAGTCACTTCGCATGTGCATTGACTTTAAACATATCAATCGGGCCTGCCCGAAAGATCATTTCCTCTCCCCCGCATCGACCAGATAGTCGACTCGACTGCGGGATGTGAGCGATTGTCTTTTTGAGACGCCTATTCCGGGTACCAACAGATCCGTCTGTATGGACCTGACGAGATCAAAACAACTTTCATCACTCCATTCGGGTGCTTCTGTTATGTTACCATGCCGTTCGGCCTCAAGAATGCCGGAGCCACATTCATGAGGATGATTCAGAAGTGTTTGCTCACTCAAATCAATTGGAATGTGGAAGCATACATGGATGATGTTGTGGTCAAGTCACGGAAGGGTTCCGACCTGCTGACTGACCTTGCTGAAACCTTTGCCAACCTGAGGAGGTACGATATCAAGCTCAATCCATCAAAGTGCACATTCGGAGTTCCTGGCGGAAAATTACTTGGTTTTCTCATTTCTGAACGGGGAATCGACGCCAATCCAGAAAAAGTCGGTACTATACTCTGAATGAAGAGTCCTGTGCGTGTGCACGACGTCCAGAAGCTTACTGGTTGCTTGGCCGCTTTAAGTCGATTCATATCTCATCTCGGTGAAAAGGCATTGCCCCTTTACCGATTGATGAAGAAGTCCGACAAGTTCGAGTGGACTCCCGAAGCTGACGCAGCATTTGCAGAGCTCAAAGCTCTGCTTTCCACCCAGCCGGTGCTTGCTGCCCCAATCAGCAAGGAGCCTTTGCTGCTTTACATCGCAGCCACGGGACAAGTCGTCAGTATGGTACTTACGGTCGAGCGAAAAGAAGAAGGAAAAGCCTTCAAAGTTCAGCGCCCAGTATATTATATTTCTGAAGTTTTGACCCCGTCGTAGCAAAGATATCCTCATTATCAGAAGCTTGTATATGGGATTTATATGACCACAAATAAACTTGCTCACTACTTCTCTAATCATTCCATTACAGTCGCCAGCGATGCTCCATTGTCAGAGATCCTGCATAATAGAGATGCAACTGGTCGAGTGGCAAAATGGGCGATTGAACTCCTTCCTCTAGATATCAAGTTTGAGGCAAAGAAAGCTATCAAGTCCCAGGCAATCGCAGATTTCGTCGCCGAGTGGATTGAACAGCAACTGCCGACTCAGGTTCACTTGGAGCATTGGACCATGTTCTTCGACGGTTCCAAGATGCTGAATGGTTCCGGTGCTGGAGTGGTGTTGGTCTCCCCCAGAGGAGATAAACTCAGATATGTTCTTCAAATCCACTTTGATTCCTCCAATAACGAGGCAGAATACGAAGCACTTTTATATGGGTTGTGCATGGCCATTTCACTCAGCGTCTGTCGTCTCATGGTCTATGGCGACTCAGATTTGGTGGTTAATCAGGTGATGAAGGAGTGGGTCGTCAGAAGTCTAGCCATGACTAGTTATTGCAATGCAGTGAGAAAGCTGGAGAAGAAATTCGAGGGGTTAGAGCTTCATCACATACCCCGACTGAAAAATCAAGCAGTTGATGATTTGGCGAAAATATGTTCCAAAAGAGAAGCCATTCCCAGCAATGTGTTTTTGGAACACATCCACACACCATCAGTTCAGGAAGATCCCTTCACTAAAGAGGCCCCGCAGCCAAAAAGTGCCATGGATCCAACTGAAGTTGAAGTGCCATGGATCCAACCGGAGTCAGTCAGAAGTGTATTACACCAGAAGAAGGTCAGATGATCCTTGATGATATCCACTCGAGGACCTGTGGTCATCATGCGTCCTCTCGGACCATTGTGGCTAAAGCATACCGAGCGGGATTCTACTGGCCGAGGGCCAATGAAATGGCAAAAGAGACAGTCGACAAAAGTGAAGGATGTCAATATTACTCCAATATGTCGCACAAGCCCACGTCAGCCCTGAAAACCATTCCACTCGTCTGGCCCTTCGCTGTTTGGGGCCTGGACATGGTTGGACCACTGAGAACGGGCAGGAGCGGCTTCACTCATGTGCTAGTAGCAGTCGACAAGTTCACCAAATGGATTGAAGCTAAGCCTATCAAGAATCTTGATGCTTGCACTGCTATCCGTTTCATCAGAGAGTTGATATTCAGATATGGAGTTCCGCACAACATCATCACTGACAATGGGTCAAACTTTGATTCTGACAAATTCAGGGCCTTTTGCACCTCTCAGGGCACACGAGTCGACTACGCTTCGGTCGCTCACCCCCAGTCGAATGGGCAAGCAGAAAGGGCAAACGGCCTAATTCTCAAAGGATTGAAACCTCGATTGATGCGCGATCTCAAGCACGCAGCAGGTGCATGGGTTGACGATCTTCCATCAGTCCTTTGGGGATTGAGGACAACCCCAAACCGATCGACCGGAAGAACCCCATTCTTTCTGGTCTATGGAGCCGACGCAGTCTTGCCGAGTGACCTGCTTCACAATGCTCCCCGAGTCGAGCTCTACTCTGAAGATGAAGCAAAACAAGCCCGGTAGGACGCAGTCGACCTCCTGGAAGAAGAAAGAGAAATGTCCATGATCCGACCGACCATCTATCAGCAAGACTTGCGTCGGTTCCATGCCAGAAATGTGAAGAGTCGAGCCTTCCAAGAAGGAGACTTAGTCCTCCGAGTGGATCAGCAGAAACCACACAAACTCGCTAATACTTGGGAAGGCCCCTTCATAGTCACCAGAGTCCTCCACAATGGAGCATACCACCTCTACAATGTCGATCGCCAGATTGATGAGCCGCGAGCCTGGAATGCGGAGCTACTCTGCCCCTTTTATACTTGAATTCTCACTCGGATGAGATGTAATAAGAAAAAACTCCTATAGTTTATTTATCAAAAACAAGAGCGTTATAATTTTCCCAGTGATTGTTATTGTTTTTGTTTGCGTGAGAAATCCCCCAGTGGGTGGCTTAGCTGCGAATCCGCTTCGCCTAAGTTTGTAAAAATAATTTCCTACCGAGTGGCGAGCCAGCCTCCCACTCGGGGGCTTAGCTGCGAATCTGTTTCGCCTAAGTATTTAAAAATCCTACCGAGTGGAGAGAAATCCTCCCACTCGGGGGCTTAGCTGCAGTCCAGTACTCGCCTAAGTTCGCTCACTCGGAGACATAGCTGCAGTCCGGCACTCGCCTAAGTTTGAAAAAATCCTACCGAGTGGAGAGCAATCCTCCCACTCGGGGGCTTAGCTGCAGTCCAGTACTCGCCTAAGTTTTCTCACTCGGAGACTTAGCTGCAGTCCGGCACTCGCCTAAGTTTGAAAAAATCCCATCGAGTGGAGAGCAATCCTCCCACTCGGGGGCTTAGCTGCA
>NC_041388.1:144410964-144438378 GCF_002162155.2 Triticum dicoccoides | reverse complement strand
AGCTGCAGTCTAGAACTCGCCTAAGTATCTAAAAATCCTACCGAGTGGTGAGCGACCCTCGCACTCGGGGGCTTAGCTGCAGTCCAGTACTCGCCTAAGTATCTGAAAATCCTACCGAATGGTGAGCGATCCTCCCACTCGGGGGCTTAGCTGCAGTCCAGTACTCGCCTAAGTATCTGAAAATCCAACCGAGTGGTGAACGACCCTCCCACTCGGGGGCTTAGCTGCAGTCCTAGTACTCGCCTAAGTACAAGACACATCCCACTCTGCAGTGACGAGGTGCAGGTCGACTGTCACCTTCTCCTTGGGAGCTTCGCCACAAATACAACGTGCACTCCATCCCGCTCTGCAGTAACAAGGTGCAGGTCGACTGCCACCTTCTCCTTGGGAGCTTCGCCACAAATACAACATGCGCTCCATCCCGCTCTGCAGTAACGAGGTGCAGGTCGACTGTCACCTTCTCCTTGGGAGCTTCGCCACAAATACAACATGCGCTCCATCCCGCTCTACAGTGGCAAGGTGCAGGTCGACTGCCACCTCCTCCCTGGGAGCTTCGCCACAAATACAACAAGCGCTCCATCGCCGACCCGCAAGGATGACAAGGTGCAGGTCGACTGCTACCTTCTCCTTCGGAGCTGCGCCACAAATACAAAAGTTGTCTCGAATGAAGAATGATTTCTACTCGACGGGGGATTCATGAAGATATTCAATGATAAACCAAGTTCAGATAAACCCTAAAGGTTCCGGACCACAGATCGAAGTGCTCGGGCATTTAGCCCGAAAGAGTTTAACGGTTACAAAAACCACTCGGCATCCCAAGGAAAATTTAAGGTCAGGCATAAAAGTTTCTTCACTCCGCGGGAGGAGGACTAGCAGGCTCGACGAACTCGTCTAGGTCGACGCCGTCAGCGATCCGAGTGGCTGCAGCGATGAAAGTCTCCATAAAAGATCGGAAGTCATGCTTCTGGGTGTTGGCGACCTTGATTGCCACCAGCTTATCTTGATGCACCTCCTTGCAATGGACGCGAACCAGAGACAGAGCAACATCAGCACCACACCGGGCAGAAGATTTCTTCCACTCCTGCACTCGGTCAGGGATTTCATTAAGTCGAGTCGTCAGGGACTCAAGATCATTCTGGAGCGTGGTCTCTAGCCAAAGTGCCGGGTCGATCCGTGACATGGCGACCTTCAGTCGAGCCAAGTAGTCCACGACACTGTCGATGCGGGATTCCAGTCGGAGCAGATTCATGGCAGTTTCATCTTTTACGGAAGAATTGATTGGGTCCAAACCTGGCTCAATCCGCCCAGTCTCCTCCTCGAAGTTTTGGCAAAACTCTGCATTCACGATCCAAGGATAAGTCAATTTTCGTACGCTGAGTCGACAAAAAAAATCAGTCGAAACAAAATTTGCACCTTCCAGCTTGATGAACAACTTCTTGGCAAGGCTCCTCAGATAGCTCTCCAGATCGTCCCTCCTGTGAGCGATGCCTTCCATCTTCTCGCACAGATGGAGGTTCTCCTTCTTCCAGCGCGAGCACTCCTTGTTGGCGTCGTTTAGAGCAGATTTCAGCTTGGTATTCTCTTCTTCCAACTGGCCGACCGAAGCCAGTTTCTGTTCAGCTAGAGCAGTTCTGTCGTCAGCTTCCTTTCGAGCAGCATCCAAATCCTGATCCTTCTTCGCCAGAGCTTTTCTCAGTTTTTCTGCAAAGAAATGATGCTTGATTTAGAAAGAACAGAAGGGTGCTCAAGCCTAAGATAGACCAGTCGACAAATTCGTCTTACCAGTGGCGCCATGCTTGACCTTTTGCAGCTCCGTCTTGGCCAGTTCCAAGTCAAGGTTCAGTTGGATCTGCTGTTTCTCCTAGTCAGCAAAGCGAGCTCCAAGATCACAAGATTTCTGGAATCAAAGAGGAGAAATTATTTTACAATGAAAAACAACAAAGACAATAAGTACTAAGACTACGATTGACTGCCCGCAGTCCACCATAGCCTCGGGGACTACACCCAGTGGGTGCACTTTGCGTGCCCCCACCGGTTCTGATGCCACTCGACCGGCCCGCCGGAGTCGAGTGCAGGGAGTAAAAAAAAGAGAGAAAGAACTCAGACCACAGTCGACTGCCAGCAGTCGACCGCGGTCTCGGGGATTACACCCAGTGGGTGCACTTGGCGTGCCCCCACCGGTCCTGATCCCACTCGACCAGACCGAGTGGAAGAGACAAACTACCAGTTCGGTTTACACTCGACAAAATACAAAGACTACAGTCGACTGCCAGCAGTCCACCGTAGTCTCGGAGACTACACCTAGTGGGTGCACTCAGCGTGCCCCCACTAATTCAAAATTCAATCAACGCACCCGGTGGGTGTATAGATGCAAAGATTTTCGAAAAGAGTCTTCACATATCATATCCTAACAGAACAAGCAGCGACCAATGAACCTGAACGTTGCTTTGGAGAGCCGAGCTGGCGTCGTAGGCAGCCTGACTGGCGTCCCGCACCATCTTCATCTTCTCCATCATGACGCCCGCCTGGCGTATAGCTTCCCTGGCAGCATTCACTTCGTCTTCTGGGACATGATGAGTCCCAAAACTGAAGGTGGGTCGACAGGGGCCTGAGCAGTCGACGAAGAAGGCAAGGCACTCGACAGTGGCACGGCGAAGGTAACAGAACCCTGATTGGCGTCGCCAGTTTCCTGAACGACTGGTTCCGCCCTCGGCGTCGACTGTAGCGCCTCGCTTGCAGGAGCTTGCCTATTCTTCCTCGTCAAAGGCCTCTCGGGCTCTTCATCATCATCGGGGAGGTCAATAATGTTGGGAGCTGTGCAAAGTTCAATTGCCAAAATCACATCACGCAATGGTGCACATTGCAGTTGAATCGACCAAACAAGGACAGAATGGCAGAAATGATACCCAGATTGGAAGTGACCACATCCTCCATCACCTCATCCTCGTCCCTGTAAGCTGAGGTCCCGGAAGTAGCAGCACTGCCAGTTCCAAAGTTCGTCTGGTTAAAACAAGAAAAACAAACAGCGCGGAGCGTCGAGTGAATACAAAGGGAGACACTCACGTGGAAGCGACGGGGATGTCAATCTTAATCTTCGGCAACGCCTTCCGAGTCTTCGGCTCTCCAACTTTGGGGTGCTTTGGCGCTTTCTCGGTTGGGGTTAGTGAAGAGATCCGAGGATGCTTCAAAGACTGACCAGCCTGAGTAGTTGCCTTTTCGCGGGCGCTCGGTCGTTCTTGGTCAAGCTTGGATCGCCTCTCCCTACGAGGAGGCGACTTGACTTCTTCTCCGTCGCTTGAGTCATCGCTTTCTCCATCCCCTTCACTGTCGGAAGTCCATTCGCCACTGTCGCCGCCGCTCGCCTCTCCTTCCAGATCTTGCTCTTGCTCTCCGTTGGGCATTGAATACATTTCAATAATGGCCTGAAAGAAAGTAGGGAGAACAAAGTCAGTCGATGCAGTATAGGCAGCTGCGCGAGTGAATTCAGATTACAAGAAAAAGCTCAGAATCAGACCTTCTCTGGTACATGGGACTGGTCGAATGGGGGAACTCTCCTGGCTCCCCTGGGGTTGTCCTTGTTTCCGGTCATGCCCGACAGCCATTTCTCCAGTGTGTCATCATCGACCTCCTCCGGGTGAATCCGAGTGGAGTCTTCAAGACCCGAATACATCCACATCAGATGGTCTCGCGCTTGAAGAGGCTGGATGCGCCGCTGAAGGAAGACCTCCAAGAGATCCATACCGGTTACCCCGTCACGGATAAGCTGGACCACTCGCTCGACCAGCACCCTCACCTGCGCCTTCTCCTCCGGGAGCACCTTCAAAGGGGAGGGTTTCCTCACTCGGTCCATGGTAAAGGGAGGGAGGCCAGTCGACTGCCCTGGCGTCGACTGGTCTTTACAGTAAAACCAGGTCGACTGCCATCCGCGAACCGAGTCGGGAAGAATCATGGCCGGAAAGGAACTTTTCCCTCTCATCTGAACACCAAGGCCCCCACACATCTGAATCACTTGAGTCCTCTCGTCACTCGGATTAGCCTTTTTCACCGTCTGGGAGCGACAAGTGAAAATGTGCTTGAAAAGGCCCCAGTGAGGCCAACAACCCAGGAAATTCTCACACAAAGAAACGAAAGCGGCGAGATAAACAATTGTGTTGGGAGTGAAGTGGTGGAGTTGTGCCCCAAAGAAGTTCAGAAATCCCTGAAAGAAAGGGGGAGGAGGCAAGGAAAATCCACGGTCGACGTGGGTGGAAGGAGAACGCGCTCACCCTCTCGAGGTTGCGGCTCGGATTCCTTCCCCGGAAGCCGCGCCGATTCATAGGAGATCAGCCCTCCTTCGGCTAGGTCGTCGAGGTCTTCTTGGGTGATCTTTAAGTGGATCCAGTCGCCTGGATCCAGCCCTTCGGCAGGCCGGTTCGCGAGGAGGATCCGCCCCGACTGGTCGCCTTCCCCTTCAACCTCGCCGTCGCCTTCTTTGCCTGCTCCAGAGCCGCCGTCTTCTCCTTCCCCATCGTCGCCGGCGAGACACGTACGGAGCGGTGGCGCTGGGGTGAGAGCGAGCGCAGTGAAGGAGCTTGAAGAGGAGAAGAGATAATGGGGATGCACTGTTCGGGAGATCCCGGTCCAACGCCTTATAAGAGGCCGCTTCCGAGTGGCTGACTGGTAGGCCCGGGCGGCCCTGTCAAATCCCGTAACAATCGCGCGCGTGATACGTGGCGAAAAAGGTGGCGCAGGGATCGAGGCGGCTCCGCCCTATCCCATCCGATTATTGCGGCCTCCCCCGTCCCGCGCGCTTCCCAAAATTCGGATCTCGCGAAATCTGCGAGCAGCAGAACAATTTGTCAGACCAAAGATGTCCTCCGCACCGTCACTCGGAGCCTTTCAAGTAAAGAAACTCACTCGACAAAAAACTAAGAATGGATCAAGGCGACTGAAAAGGAAGTTGATGTCATCACTCAGGTTCATTTATCCAAAATAAAATATGCTCATGACATGAAAAATGAGTCGGAGAAGTGCTCAAACCCTTTCCCACTCAAACCTCGATCCATTCGAGGGCTAATGATGAAGCTATGTACCTAGGGTAGGGTCGTGGACCTGTCCAAACTGACCTACCCAGGGACATCTCCAAAAGAAATCACCTTTCAATCGATTTGGAGGTGTTCCACTCGGCAGACTCGAAGATACTCGACCAAGAAGCAATCACTCGACCAAGACCAAACCACTCGACGGTCAGGAGACCTAAAGGCACTCCGCATGCTAACGGTCGGTTATTAAGTAGCTTTTATGGTCATCATATCACTTTATTAGGGGCGTTACCAGTAACGCCCGACATTAATGTATTTAAACCCTGCACAACTGAGGGCCTGAGGGGTCCGGTGAACTCTATATAAGCCACCCCTCTCCTCAATGTAAAGGGTTCGCACCCCTGTAATTCATACACGCATAATCCAGTCGACTGCCTCCGGGCTCCGAGACGTAGGGATGTTAGTTCCTCCGAGAAGGTCCTGAACTCGTAAATCTCGCGTGTTTACAACTTCTCCATAGCTAAGATCTTGCCTCTCCATACCTACCCCCTACATTACTGTCAGACTTAGAACCACGACACCTCCCGCCCCAAAAGGGCGTGGTATCCGCTACTGAACGGGGCCACTTGGATGGTAATTTCTTCGGACCTATAGTTCTCCGGCGTACCGAATACCACATCTAGTGTGATTTTCCCAGCACAGCGTGCTTCCCGACTGGGGATGATTCCTCTGAAGGTTGTGCTGCTTCGCTCAATGAGGTTCCAGTGTATTTCCATTTTTTAAGAGTTTCCTCATAGATGAGGTTTAATCCACTGCCACCGTCCATGAGTACTTTGGTGAGTCGAAAGCCGTCCACAATTGGACTGAGGACCAGTGCAGCTGGTGCTCGGGCTGTTCGGAATTTAAGTTCGTCACTGGAATTGAAGGTAATAGCCAAGTCACTCCATGGATTTATTGCGGCCACGTGGCAGATTTTGGCAAGGCTGCGGAGTGTTCGCTTGCGCCTATTATTTGATGTGAAGGTTTCAAGGACTGTTAATACCGTATTGTTATTCCCGGGATGGTGCTCTGTGGCATCTGAGATGAGAAGATCCTGACCACTTTTGGCCACCTGCCGGAGTACCCAACATGCTCTAAGACTGTGCGTTGGTATGGTATCCGCTGTACTATGAATTTTGCAGGGTCCGTTGAGCCATCCCTCCAATACGGTTCCACGCCCTGTAGAGGGTTTTTGCTTCTTTGTAATTAACTCGGGTGTCTTATGATAGTGCACCCTTTTACTTAGGACTTGGTGTATATTTGGATCCGGATTATCCCAAAATTTCGTTTCGGTTTTCCAGACGCTTTCCATCGCACAGTACTTTCGTACTATGGATGCCAAGTCAGCAAAGCGTGATATCTCACGGCGACTTATGGCGTTAAGGATTCCCTTGTCCGTGCAATTATTGCAGAAAAATGAGACTGCATCTTCCTCGCGACAGTCCTTAACCTTGTTCATTACAAGGAGGAATCTTGTCCAATAATGATGTACTGTTTCCTGGGGCGCTTGCTTGATGTGGGAAAGATCGTTTATGTTTGGGTGGGTGGGTGGATTTGAGTCCGAACCCTTACCCGATCTAAGACCCAGGGGCCGAGGAGTTTCCAATCTTGGAAGATCGGGTTCCGGGATGTTGCCCGATAAGTCTGGCCCGCCGCCTAACTCGAGGTTCAGGGCTTGAGTGATGTCCTCCCGTAAACGGGTATCCGGCTCGGAGAGCTCAGGAATCTGGATATAGTTAGTCCTCAAGATAGAGGAAGAATCGCCGCATTGTTCCTCCACCACCGCAATATGATGGGTGACCGATGGAGAGTTAATCTCCCTTTGATCGGGTTTAAGCCCAATCGGATCATAGTCCGTAGCGACTCCCAAGGCGGCGATGCGATCCAAGAGCTCGTTTAGGGATGAGAGCTACATTGGATCCATCTGCTCGGCAAATTCCGAGCCGACGTGGAGGCTGTTTTCGATGACACGAGAAGTCATCGTCAGTGCAGCAACCAAACGGGCGATCATGATGAAACTGCCTAGACGGAGAGTTTGGCCGACAGCCAGGGCTCCCCGGCGGTAATGTTGTTTTTAACAACGAGACAAGGCATCCTTCCTTACGGTGACAGAACAGTGGAACTCTCAATGAAAGCACCAATGTCGGTGTCAAAACTGGTGGATCTCGGGTAGGGGGTCCCGAACTATGCATCTAGGCGGATGGTAATAGGAGACGGGGAACACAATGTTTTTACCCAGGTTCGGGCCCTCTCGATGGAGGTAAAACCCTACTCCTGCTTGATTGATCTTGATGATATGAGTATTACAAGAGTTGCTCTACCACGAGATCGAAGAGGCTAAACCCTAGAGGCTAGCCTATGGTATGATTGTTGTTGGTGTTCCTATGGACTAAACCCTAAGGTTTATATAGATACCGGAGGGGGCTAGGGTTACACAGAGTCGGTTACAAGGAAGGAGATCTATATATCCGTACTGCCAAGCTTGCCTTCCACGCCAAGGATAGTCCCATCCGGACACAGGACGAAGTCTTCAATCTTGTATCTTCATAGTCCAACAGTCCGGCCAAAGGATATAGTCCGGCTGTCCGGATACCCCCTAATCCAGGACTCCATCAGATCCCATCCAACCAGTCACCGTCCAGCAAGCCTACGATGGAATTACTCACGCACGGCGGTGAGCATCATGAAATTGGTGATGGAGGATGGTTGATGATGACGATGGCGACGGATTCCCCTCTCCGGAGCCCCGAACGGACTCCAGATCATCCCTCTCGAGAGGTTTTAGGGCTTGGTGGCATCTCCATATCGTAAAATGCGATGAATTCTTCTCTCTGATTTTTTCTCCCCGAAACCAAATATATAGAGTTGGAGTTGAGGTCAGAGGAGCTCCAGGGGGCCCACGAGGTAGGGGGCGTGCGCTAGGGGGGAAGGCGCGCCCCCACCCTCGTGGACAGGTGGTGGACCCCCTGGCCTTCATCTTTTGCAAGGATTTTTTATTATTTCCAAAAAGTTGTTCCGTGAAGTTTCAGGTCATTCCAAGAACTTTTGTTTCTGCACATAAATAACACCATAGCAATTCTGCTGAAAACAGCGTTAGTCCGGGTTAGTTCCATTCAAATCATGCAAGTTAGAGTCCAAATCAAAGCAAAGATTATAACTAACCACATTCACAATAACGCTTAGGTCTCAAGTTTACTCATATCAATGGCATAATCAACTAGAGAGCAATAATAATAAATCTCAGATGACAACACTTTCTCAAAACAATCATAATATGATATAACAAGATGGTATCTCGCTAGCCCTTTCTGAGACCGCAAAACATAAATGCAGAGCACCTTTAAAGATCAAGGACTGACTAGACATTGTAATTCATGGTAAAAGAGATCCGGTCAAGTCATACTCAATGTAAATTAACAGTAATGAATGCAAATGACAGCGGTGCTCTCCAACTGGTGCTTTTTAATAAGAGGATGATGACTCAACATGAAATTAAATAGATAGGCCCTTCGTAGAGGGAAGCAGGGATTTGTAGAGGTGCCAGAGCTCGGTTTTTAAATAGAGGTGAATAATATTTTGAGCTGTATACTTTCATTGTCAACATAACAACCAAGAGATGGCAATATCTTCCATGTTACACACATTAGGCGGTTCCCAACCAGAATGGTAAAGTTTATACTCCCCCTTCCACCAACAAGCATCAATCCATGGCTTGCTCGAAACAACGAGTGCCTCCAACTAACAAGAGTCCTAGGGGGAGTTTTGTTTGCAATTATTTTGGTTTAGTTTGCATAAAGCATGGGACTGAGCATCCCGGTGACCAGCCACTTTCTCGTGAGTGAGGAGCGGAGTCCACTCCTCTTGAGAATAACCCGCATAACATGGAAGATACAGACATCCCTAGTTGATACATGAGCTATTCGAGCATACAAAACATGATATGTATTTGAAGGTTTAGAGTTTGGCACATACAAATTTACTTGGAACGGCAGGTAGATACCGTATATAGGTAGGTATGGTGGACTCATATGGAATAACTTTGGGGTTTATGGAGTTGGATGCACAAGCAGTATTCCCGCTTAGTACAGGTGAAGGCTAGCAAAAGACTGGGAAGCGACCAGCTAGAGAGCGACAACAGTCGTGAACATGCATTAGAATTAATCAACACGTAGTGCAAGCATGAGTAGGATACAATCCACCATGAACATAAATATCGTGAAGGCTATGTTGATTTTGTTTCAACTACATGTGTGAACATGCGCCAAGTCAAGTCACTTAAATCATTCAGAGGAGGATACCGCCCTATCATACCACATCACAACCATTTTAATAGCATGTTGGCATGCAAGGTAAACCATTATAAGCTCCAAGCTAATCAAGCATGGCACAAGAACTATGATCTCTAATTGTCATTGCAAACATGTTTATTCATAATAGGCTGAATCAAGAACGATGAGGCTCATCATATTTACAAAAACAAGAGAGGTTGAGTTCATACCAGCTTTTCTCATCTCAATAAGTTCATCATATAATCATCATTATTGCCTTTCAGTTGCACAACCGAATGATGTGAATAATAGTAATAGTGCGCATGCATTGGACTAAGCTGGAAACTGCAAGCATTCAATAAACAAGAGAAGACAAGGCAATATGGGCTCTTTTGTCAGATCAACAATAATGCATATAAGAGCCACTTCAACAATTTAATCATGGTCTTCTCCTATCGACCCCCAAAGAAAAGAAAAGAAATAAAACTATTTACACGGGAGAGCTCCCAACAAGCAAAAGAAGAACATGAAATCTTTTTGGGTTTTCTTTGTAATTACTACTACAAGCATGGAGAGTAAACTAATTAAAATCTACAACTATATTTTTGGTTTTTCTTAAGGTTTATCAAACACACAAGAAGAAAGCATAAAAAGGAAATAAACTAGCATGGATGATACAATGAAAAAGTATGAGCACCGACATCTGGCAATGAGTGTGTGAACATAAATGTAATGTCGGTGAGAAATGCGTACTCCCCCAAGCTTAGGCTTTTGGCCTATGTAGGTCTATGGCCACGGCTAGCCTGGCGGATATCCATAATAATAGTTGGGGTCGTACTGCGAAGAAGAAGACTCCGGTTGCCACTGGTTGGCAATCATCTCCGGATCCCACTAGTAATTAGACTGTCATGGAGGATCAACTTGTGGTTCCGGCTCTGGCCCTGTGGCTGATGTAGGGTTCTGATAGGCGTGAATAGCCTCTAACGGAACAAGGTACTGGCCTGCAGATAAATCAAACATGGAAGGAGTAGGCAGGGTAATAGTCTCAGGATGATGTTTATCAAAGAACAATTTGTATTTAAGCTCTCCTTCCCTATTCTTAACAATAAAATCATGTGCCACAATACTCTTATAATCTAAATAAACACGAGGCATCAGTTTTTCTTCTTTCTCATAATGCCTAATAGGTATGTTAAAATGTGCAGCTAGGCGTGAAGCATAGATGCCTCCAAAGATGGGGCCCTTTGTACGGTTCAGACTTAACCGTTTAGCAATAATGCCGCCCATACTAACAGAGTTATGACTGAATAAACCGTGGAGCAAAATAATAATATCAGGAACACTAAGGTTTCCACAGTTTCCGCGACCAATTAAGCAACGACTGGCAAATAATTCAAAATAGCGTAAAATAAGAAAATGTATGCTAGTTATTCGTGCATCGAAAACCTTCCTCGTTTCCCCTACAGTTATGATATCAATAAACCCATCCACATCGCTGCGATGTGGTTCCTCTGCCGTGCCCTCGAAAGGGACCAAACAAACCCGACAAAAATCATAAAGTGACATCTCCTTATGCTCATCATATAAATAAAACTCCACCGTAGGTGGTGAGCTCCTAGAATGGAAATGGAAGTTTTGCACAAAGATATTTCTGAGTAAGAGATACTGATCGCGTTGGTCGTGGAGGAAAGCGCTGAGGCCTGCATTCTTAGCCAATTCATAAAAATCTTCATAAATCCCGGCTGCTCTCAAGAAATCATCGGAAGGCCATTCACATGACTGAACCTCCGCTGTGCGAAGCAGATTATACTTGGGCTTTTATGCCTTTTCCTTCGAGCTTCGGCTCGATGAGCCCCTCAAAAGTCTCTTCATTATTTTCTGAAAAATTCTGAAATTTTTAGTAACTTCAAAATAAAAGTAAACCAAACTCAATAATATTGATAGCAACTACTCCTACAAGTGCCTAGGGCCTATATCATGCATCAAAACTAATTTTGACCGTAAAAATTTGACATGCAAGCTCAAGAACAGGGTCACCTAAGCAGCAAAAATTTGCAATGAATAAAGCACTAGAACAAAAACTAATTGGACCAATGGAGGAGTTACATACCAAGCAACAATCTCCCCAAGCAGTTTTGTGAGAGGTGCTTTGAGCAAGGAGATCGAAAATGGCAACAAAATGAGCTAGAACTCGTGCTTGAGCTGGATATTCATTTTTGGGGGAGGAAGAAGGAGTGTGTGGGTGAAAGGATAAGTGGAGGAGGGCCACCGTGGGCCCACGAGGCAGGGGGGCGTGCCCAAGGGGTAGGGCACGCCCTCCACCCTCGTGGGCAGGTGGGTGACCCCCCTGCTGTGTTCTTAGTGCCAAATATTCTAAAATATTCCAAAAAAATCATATTTAAATCTCAGGGCATTTGGAGAACTTTTATTTTTGGGGTATTTTTATATTGCATGGATAATCAGATAACAAACAGAAAAATACTATTTTTATTTTATTTAATATAAATAACAGGAAGTAAAAGGAGGGTACAGAAGGTCGTGCCTTCTAGTTTCATCCATCTCATGATCATCAAAAGGAATCCACTAACAAGGTTGATCAAGTCTTGTTAACGAACTCATTCCGAATAATCATGGAACCGGAGAAGTTTCGAATAACACTATGTTACCTCAACGGGGATATGCACATCCCCAATAATAAGAATATCATATTTCTTCCTGACAGTAGGAAGAGGAAATTCAAAACCTCCAAATATAATCGATGGAATTTTTTCAATAGAGTTGATACTATGAACTTGAGGTTATTTCCTCGGAAAGTGTACCGTATGCTCATTACCATTAACATGAAAAGTGACATTGCCTTTAGTGCAATCAATAACAGGCCCTGCAGTATTCAAAAAGGGTCTTCCAAGAATAATAGACATACTATCATCCTCGGCAATATCAAGAATAAAAAAGTCTGTTAAAATAGTAACGTTTGCGACTACAACAGGCACATCCTCACAAATACCGATAGGTATAGCAATTGATTTATCAGCCATTTGCAAAAGATATTTCAGTAGGTGTCAACTTATTCAAATCAAGTCTACAATATAAAGAGAGAGGCATAACACTAACACCGGCTCCAAGATCACATCAAGGAGTTTTAACATAGTTTCTTTTAATGGAGCATGGTATAGTTGGTACACCGGGATCTCCAAGTTTCTTTGGTATTCCACCCTTAAAAGTATAATTAGCAAGCATGGTGGAAATTTCAGCTTCCGGTATCTTTCTTTTATTAGTAACAATATCTTTCATGTACTTGGCACAAGGATTCATTTTAAGCATGTCAGTTAATCGCATACGCAAAAAGATAGGTCTAATCATTTCAGCAAAGCGCTCAAAATCCTCATCATCCTTTTTCTTCGATGGTTTGGGAGGAAAAGGCATGGGTTTCTGAACCCATGATTCTCTTTCTTTACCATGTTTCCTAGCAACAAAGTCTTTCTTATCATAACATTGATTCTTTGATTGTGGGTTATCAAGATCAACAGCGGGTTCAATTTCTATATCATTATCATTAATAGGTTGGGCATCATCATGAACATTATTATTGACATTATCACTAATTTCAAGTTCATTACCAGATTGTGTTTCAGCATCAGAGATAGAAATATCATTTGGATTCTCAGGTGTTTCAATAGCAGGTTCACTAGAAGCATGCAAAGTCCTATCATTTTTCTTTTTCTTCCTTTTAGAAGGACTAGGTGCATTTATATTATTTCTCTGAGAATCTTGCTCAATTCTCTTAGGGTGGCCTTCAGGATACAAAGGTTCCCGAGTCATTTTACCACCTCTAGTCATAACTCTAACAACATTATCATTATTCTTACTATTCAATTCATTGAGGAAATCATTTTGAGCTTTAAGTACTTGTTCTACTTGAGTGGTAACCATAGATGCATGTTTACTAATAAGTTTAAGTTCACCTTTGACATTAGCCATATAATCACCCAAGTATTCGAGCATATTTTAATTGTATTTCAATTGTCTACCAAAATAAGGATTAAAAATTTCTTTTTTAACAATGAAATTGTCAAACTCATCTAAGCATTGTCTAGCAGACATATAACGAGGGATATCACCTTCATCAAATCTATAGAGAGAATTTACCTTTACTACCTGCGTCGGGTTATCAAGACCATGTACTTCTTTAATAGTTGATGGATCAAGATCATATGTTTCTTCAACAGGCGACAAATTAAGACCATGTATTTCTTCAATAGGAGGTAAATACTTAACATCTTCAGCTTTAATACCTTTTTATTTCATAGATTTCTTTGCCTCTTGCATATCTTCAGGACTGAGAAATAGAATACCCCTCTTCTTCGAAGTTGGTTTAGGAATAGGCTCAGGAATTGGCTCCAGAGGTGTCCAATTATTTTCATTTGTCAACATATTATTCAATTGAATTTCAGCTTCATCCGGTGTTCTTTCCCTGAAAACAGAACCAGCACAACTATCTAGGTAATCTCTGGAGGCATCGGTTAGTCCATTATAAAAGATATCAAGTATTTCATTTTCTTAAGAGGATGATCAGGCAAAGCATTAAGTAACTTGAGAAGCCTCCCCCAAGCTTGTGGGAGACTCTCTTCTTCAATTTGCACAAAATTATATATATATATATATATATATATCCCTTAAAGCAGCTTGTTTCTAATGAGCAGGGAAATATTTAGTAGAGAAGTAATAAATCATATCCTGGGACTACGCACACAACCAGGGTCAAGAGAATTAAACCATATCTTAGCATCACCCTTTAATGAGAAAGGAAATTTTTTAAGGATATAAAAGTAGCGAGTTCTCTCATCTTTAGTGAACAGGGTGGCAATATCATTTAATTTAGTAAGATGTGCCACAACAGTTTCAGATTCATAGCCATGAAAAGGATCAGATTCAACCAAAGTAATTATATCAGGATCAATAGAGAATTCATAATCCTTATCAGTAACACAGATAGGTGAAGTAGCAAAAGCAGGGTCAGGTTTCATTCTAGCATTTAAAGATTGCCGATTCCATTTAGCTAATAAACTCTTTAGTTCGTATCTATCTTTGCAAGCTAAAATAGCTAAAGAAGCTTCTTTATCAAAAACATAACCCTTAGGAATAACAGGCAAGTCTTCATCATCACTTTCATCAGTTTTATCAGATTCAATATTTTCATTCACTCTAGCCCTAACAAGTTGTTCATCAAGAAATTCACCAAGTGGCACAGTAGTATCAAGCAAACAAGTAGTTTCATAATAAGTATCATGTATAGCAGAAGTGGCATCATCAATAACATGCGACATATCAGAACGCATAGCAGAAGTAGGTTTAGTTGTCGCAAGCTTACTCAAAACAGAAGGTGAATCAAGTGCAGAGCTAGATGGCAGTTCCTTACCTCCCCTCGTAGTTCAGGGATAAATCTTGGTTCTTGGATCTTTCAAGTTCTTCATAATGATAAGCAGATATAAATCCCAAGTGACTCAAAGAATAGAGCTATGCTCCCCGGCAACGGCGCCAGAAAATAGTCTTGATAACCCACAAGTATAGGGGATCACAACAGTTTTGGAGGGTAGAGTATTCAACCCAAATTTATGTATTCGACACAAGGGGAGCCAAAGAATATTCTCAAGTATTAGCAACTGAGTTGTCAATTCAACCACACCTGGAAACTTAGTATCAGCAGCAAAGCGTTTAGTAGCAAAGTAATAGGATAGTGGTGGTAACGGTAGCAAAAGGTAACAATAGAGAAAGTAATGTTTTTGGTATTTTGTAGTGATGATAACAATAGGAACAGAAAAGTAAATAAGCGAAGAACAATATATGGAAAGCTCGTAGGCAATGGATCGGTGATGGAGAATTATGCCGGATGCGGTTCATCATGTAACAATCATAACCTAGGGTGACACAGAACTAGCTCCAGTTCATCAATGTAATGTAGGCATGTATTCCGAATGTAGTCATACATGCTTATGGAAAAGAACTTGCATGACATCTTTTGTCCTACCCTCCCATGGCAGCGGGGTCCTTGCGGAAACTAAGGGATATTAAGGCCTCCTTTTAATAGAGTACCGGAACAAAGCATTAACACACAGTGAATACATGAACTCCTCAAACTACGGTCATCACCAGTAAGTATCCCGATTAGTGTCACTTCGGGGTTACCGGATCATTACACATAATAGGTGACTATAGACTTGCAAGATAAGATCAAGAACTCTCATATATTGATGAAAACATAATAGGTTCAGATCTGAAATCATGGCACTCGGGCCCTAGTGACAAGCGTTAAGGATAGAAAAGTCATAGCAACATCAATCTCAGAACATAGTGGATACTAGGGATCAAACCCTAACAAGACTAACTCGATTACATGATAGGTCCCATCTAACCCGTCACCGTCCAGCAAGCCTACGGTGGAATTACTCACGCACGGCGGTGAGCATCATGAAATTGGTGATGGAGGATGGTTAATGATGACGATGGCGACAGATTCCCCTCTCCGGAGCCCCCAACAGACTCCAGATCAGCCCTCCCGAGAGATTTTAGGGCTTGGCGGCGGCTCCGTATCGTTAAACGCGATGAATTCTTCTCTCTGATTTTTTTCTCCCCGAAACCAAATATATAGAGTTGGAGTTGAGGTCGGAGAAGCTCCAGGGGGGCCACGAGGTAGGGGGACGCACCCTAGGGCGGGCAGCGGGCCCCCCACGCTCGTGGATAGGTGGCGGGTCCCCTGGCCTTCATCTTTTGCAAGGATTTTTTATTATTTCCGAAAAGTTGTTCCGTGAAGTTTCAGGTCATTCCGAGAACTTTTGTTTCTACACATAAATAACACCATAGCAATTCTGCTGAAAACAGCGTCAGTCCGGGTTAGTTCCATTCAAATCATGCAAGTTAGAGTCCAAAACAAGGGCAAAAGTGTTTGGAAAAAGAGATATGACGGAGACGTATCAGAACTCCCGATATAGGTTTATTTCTGGGGATTTTGGTATTTATAGGAATTTTTGGCGTCGGTCTCACATCAAGGGGGTCCACGAGGCAGCGACAAGGTAGGAGCACCCTCCCTGGGGATAGGGCGCGCCCCCTACCTTGTCGCTGCCTCAGGAATCTTATGGTCCAACTCTTGTGCTTAGGGTTTCTCTTTTGGTCCATAAAAAATCACCGTAAATTTTCAGCCCATTCCGAGAACTTTTATTTCTGCACAAAAAATGACACCACGTTTGTTCTGGTGAAAACAGCGTTAGTCTGGGTTAGTTCTAATTAAATTGTTGTAAACATGGCCTGAATACTTCATAAATTATAGATACATCAGAGGCGTTTCACACACCACTTATTGAGAGTGTTGTTGAAGTCCTGGTCCAAGAGACAGAAAGTGATCCGCTCCTCCGCATATGCATTTGGTATGAGCCCAACAATATCACTACAAAAAAATACACTTCCGTGATGATACGTGTTTGTCACAGTAGGTCACATTTTTTCATGCATGTATATCCATGACGATTTTATGACAGAATGAGGATAGCCATACATGTGTTGTCGTACAAGTGTTCCATGACAATACCAAAACTATCATCATGGAAGTGTCCACTTCCATGATGATAAATGGCGCGTCATGGAAGTGCTTTCGTCAAGGGTAACCGACACGTGGCATCCACTGTAATGGTTGCCGTTAAGCTATCGGGTTCTGGTTTGGATCCGATAACTCATTAACAGCTCGGACCAATGGGGATTTTCCACGTGTAAATCATCATTAGCTGGAGGAAACACGTGTCGGCTCACCGTTGGGACATATGTCATCCACTCATTGGACCGAAGGCCCCTATGATATGTCGACACGTGGCATGACCCAACAGAGGCCCATTCCTGTGAAAAGGCCGGCCCATTTGACTGGGTCAAAAGGTAGCGGGCCGAACCATGGAAAGCCTGTTAACGACCTGTTCGCATATAGCCCATTTACAACCGCTAACCCAAGGCCCATTACGGCCTATCCGAATTAAGCCCCGTAGAGACATCTGGGCCATCCAATATGATTCTAGACCGTTTTAACTCCGGCCCATGTATGTTCCATGACGTCTTTCGGCCCATATGAGGCCCTTTGAAACTCTTGGCCCATTAACGGCCCGTGGTGAAACTGGCCCGTAATGAACAATGTATCACTTTATACCCATTAACGGCCCATTATTCCATTGGCCCGTTTCCAGCCCATGTTATCTTTCGGCCTTCTCAGAGCCCATTTATTCTTGGGCTCATTTCCAGCATTCGGTTACTTACAGCCCGTTACTGTCCTTTTTTGCTTGTGGGCAAAATTTAGCCCATGGTTACAGTCGGCCCATTTGTGGCACATTAATCTATTGGGCCGTTTTCATGGCCTCATCAAATACAATCGATTAACAATGGCCTGTTATGGTCGGCCCATGAACAGACGGTTCCAACTCTAGCCAGTTTACGACCCATAATGCGGTCTGTTATTGGCCCATGTTTGGCCAATCGATCATATGACCCATAGAAGGCCCATTGATGATACGGCCCATAGAAGGCCCATTGTTTCTACGGCCCGTAGCCCATAGTTTCTAAGGCTCGTGGGAGGCCCAGGGTCACTACAGTAAATATGTAGCCCATGGTTATTGTGGCCTACTTTTACAAAATAGGTTATTGCGGCCACTAGCAAATCGCGGAAAAAGAACTGCACTGACTACAAGCAAACGAATAAACAAGACAACAAGGAAATAAATAAGCAAGCAACTTATGCTAGGCTATCACAACTATTACACATATTACGTCTAGTGGGCATCAAAGTTCGCCACCAGTGCAAATATAGGGAACAAAGCAGCATATCACATACACTGGTTACCAAAGTTGGCGACCAGTGCAAATAAATGCCGCAGAAAAACAAGTCCGGAACTGAAACCACTTCAGTAGAGCTTAAGAAACAATATCCTGGGTACCCATAATGCTGGCAAGATGCTTACCAAGCTTATTAACATTCTCTTGTTTGGCGCTTAAATCCTCCCACGCTTGCTTTTGCACCAGAAAGTATGCATTTGGATTCTCCATGGACTTCTGTAGGATCAAAAGTATGTCTAGAGGGGGGGGGTGATTAGACTACTTGACCAAATAAAAATCTAGCCTTTTCCCAATTTTAAGTCTTGGCAGATTTTAGCAACTTAGCACTAGTCAAGTAAACAACCTACACATGCAAGTCTAAGAGTATAGCAGCGGAATGTAAAACATTGCACATGAAGGTAAAGGGAGGAGTTTGTAGGGAGCAAACGCAATGTAGACACACAAATTTTTGGCGTGCTTCCCATAGGTGGTGCTATCGTACATCCACATTGATGGAGACTTCAACCCACGAAGGGTAACGGTTGCACGAGTGCACGGAGGGCTCCACCCACGAAGGCTCCACGAAGAAGCAACCTTGTCTATGCCACCATGGCCATCACCGACGAAGGACTTGCCTCACTAGGGTAGATCTTCACGAAGTAGGCAATCTCCTTGCCTGTACAAACTCCTTGGTTCAACTCCACAATCTTGACGGAGGCTCCCAAGTGACACCTAACCAATCTAGGAGACACCACTCTCCAAAAGGTAATAGACGGTGTGTTGATGATGAACTCCTTGCTCTTGTGCTTCAAATGATAGTCTCCCCAACACTCAACTCTCTCTCACTGATTTGGATTTGGTGGAAAGATGATTTGAGTCGAAATCAACTTGGAGAAGGCTAGAGATCAAGATTCATATGGTTGGAATGGAATATCTTGACCTCAACACATGAGTAGGCGGTTCTCTCTCAAAAAATGTAAGATGGAAGTGTAAGCATGTTTTGATGGCTCTCTCTTCAAATGAAGAGTGGGTGGAGGGGTATTTATAGCCTCCACACAAAATCTAACCGTTAAACACAAATCACCAAACTTGGTGAGACCAAATAAGGAAACTCTGTTGGACCGATTTAGATCAAAATGTGAACGTTAGGATTTTTTGTGGGACCGACATGTCAACTCGGTGAGACCGATTTCATTAGGGTTAGGGCATAATGTAATCTTTGTGAGACCGATTACACAAACTCGGTGGGACCGATTTTGGTAATAAGCTAACTAGAGAGTTGGTCAGGCAAACTCGGTGGGACCGATTCGCTCATCTCGGTTGGACCAAAACATTATGAAGGGGAAACAGAGTTTGCATTGCAAACTCGGTGGGACCGATCGCTCATTTTGGTTGGACCGAAATGTTACGAAGGGAAACAGAGATTTTACAATCCCATCTCGGTGAGACCGAGATCCCTATCGGTGAGACCGAAAAGACTAGGGTTTTGTGGCAGTGGCTATGTCAATTGAACTCGGTGGCACTGGATAGAAAGTTTCGATGGGGCCGAGTTTGACTTTTGGTTTGGGACAGATGTGGATATGAGAAAGTGGTTGAGGGTTTTGGAGCATATCAGTAAGCATTTTGAGCAAGTAGCCCATTAAGCAACACCTCATCCCCTTTTAATAGTATTGGCCTTTCCTATGGACTCAATGTGATCTTGGATCACTAAAAGGTAAAATGTAGAGTCTTGAGCTTTAGAGCTTGAGCCAATCTTGTGTCCTTAGCATTTTGATGGTCCACATTTCTAATCCATGCCATGTCAATCATTGAGCTTTCCTAAAATATTTATCTTGAAATAGTATTAGCTCAATGAGCTATATGTTGTTGGGAATTACCAAAACCACCCAGGAATAGTTGCACTTTCAATCTCCCCCTTTTTGGTAATTGATGACAACATATAGATCAAAGCATCAACAAATGATTATAAGATTGAAATACATTGTCGCTTTGAGAAGTATGTGATAAGTAAGAGCTCCCCCTAAATTTGTGCATTATTTAAAATTTGCTTTTGAATGCAAATGCACAATCGATTAGGATCATGTGTCACTCTTCCATGTCACATACATCTTGGTGGAGCGCTCAAAATGATAAACATTAAAAACACGCACTCATCACCAAGCAAAGTGAATGATCATATATGGAATATAAGAGATAATATCATCCAAGCAAGCATTAAGGTAGGATATGATCAATCACATGATCAAACAAGTATCTCACACAGACAAAGACATAGAGTATCAACCAAGCGCATAAAAAGGTTCAACCAAAAGCAAGAGAGATAAAAAGGAAAACACTCTCTCTCGAAGCCTATGATCTATACATATTTCTCCCCCTTTGGCAACAAGTTACCAAAAAGTTTGAAAATGCATAGTGCTATGCGTCTCTCAGGCTCGGTCTTCGGGAGGTGGTATAGAGAGAACTCCAAGGACAAAGGCATCTGTCGATGTAGTTGGAGCTGGTGGAGTGGCTGCTGGAGGTGGCACTGAAGCTATAGCTGCTGGTGCAGACAATGTAGCTCTAGAAACAGGTACATGCACTGCAGCAGACCTCTGACTCCTTGGTACTCACTGAAAAGCATCAGTAGTTGCCTTCCCTTTCCTCTCTTCTGCTTCCTCCTGGAGCTGCTCAACTACATTCTGTATCTCAGTTACCTCGAGGTCAAGATCATAAAATTTTGTCTCAACAATCCTCTCTAGGATCTCCTGATTCTGAGTCAGGGTGACCAAGCCTTTCTCAATCCTCAGTGTAGCTTGAATCAGATAGCCCCATTGATCTTGTTTTGACTTGAGGAACACCTGAGATGCTTCTTCTGCACTTGGCATCCTTGCAACTTTCTCTGCCTTAGCTTTGGCTCTCTTCTCTTGTGCTTGAGCTAATGAGGTTCATTCTCATTCATGACAACTTCATTGTCTTCATATTCAAGATATAGGGGTAGATGCTCCTTGTCCAACAAGTATGTTCCTCTGCCCATCTTAGAATTGATGGGCTCCTGAATATGTGGAGCATACCCACAGCTTCTCTTTTGGTCAACAGCTGTCCTTTTGATTGTCTCTACAATCAGACTCATGAATTTGAACTTTTGGGGACATCAAAGATTTGCAGCATGTTGATGGAATGTCCTCTAAACAACTTGTGATCTCCAGACTTGGGTAGCAATGTGTGCCTAAGGATCCAGTTGATGGTAGGCAGACCAGACAACAAGTAATGTACTGATCCAAGCTTGTGAGTCTCCAAAGCTTTATCAGGGATCTCTTTGTACATGTTTGCCATGGAGTTGTGGTCTTTCTTCTTCTTGGCATACACATCCAAGTCATCCTCATGTTCCTCTAGGGTATTGATTAGCTTGGCCCATTCTTCAACAGTGGATTGGTACCTAGTACCTTCAGACATCCATATGATCTTCCCATCTCGGTAAAAGTGAGCAGTGGAGTAAAACTGCATGATTAGCTCATCATTCCATTTTGTGAGCTTTTGTCGAACAAACTCATCTACTCCACATGCTTTGAAACTATCATATACTCCTGGGAAATTATCTTCATTCTCCTTGATGTATTCCCAATCAACCCATCTCATGTCACAAACAATGGGCTTCTTGTCGAGCAAAATTGTCTCATAGAAGTCTTGTTGTTCTTTGGTACGAAATCCGTATTCAACTGTAGTCCTCCTAACAGCATAGGGATCAGACTGTCTCCACAATCTTAGTCCAGCGTCTTTTCTGATGTGCATGTCTTCAGCCATTGGATGAGCATCATTGTGGTCTGGGATCTTGGGTTTCAATTTCATCAAAACAAGAGACTCATCATCCTCTTCTTTAGCTTGAGGCACTGGGGCCTTGTTCTTCTCTTCAGCAGGAATACTTCTAGTGTTTCTCTTGGGCTTTGATTTCTGAGCTTGAGCTTTGGGAGCAGACTTGGGCTTTTATGTTGCAACCCCTGACTTAATAGCATCTCCCATAAGCTTCTGAGCTTTGGTTGCTGGAGCATCCTCTTCCTCCTCCTCTACTAGATCCCTAAACATGGATGATCTCCCTAGGATTTTGGCAGTGGTCTTCTTCACCCTCTCCTTTCTCTTCTTGCCTTCTCTAGCCTCTTTGGGTTCAAGAGTGAACTACATAGTTTCTTCCAAGGCCGCTTTCCTAGGCTTGGATGTTCGCATTCTCTTGGGAGGTGCCTTCTTGTGCATCCCTGGCTTTGTTGTAGCAGCTGAGCCATACTCCTTCTTCAGCACTTTCTTCAATGAGGTGGCCTCATCCTCAACAGCCACATAGTATTCATCCTCGGAGTCTGAGGTTTTCTTCTTCCTTGCTCTAGTGGCTACCTTGGGCAAGTTACTGGGTGTGCTTCTACTGCCATCATCATAGTTACTTGAGGGATCTGAACCCTCACTCAATTGCACATGTTCCTCAGATTTGTTCTGACTCTCACTCTGGTCAGACATCTTGGCAATCACTGACAGCAAACTCTATGAATATATGTAGATGAGGTAGCGTGGATGAGCATCACAAAGTACAGAGCTTCTGCAAAACAGATGAACGAAAAACTTAGTTTTAGTTCTCCACAGAAAGCATTTCGAAACTACCGATTTGATAAACTCGGTGATACCGAACCAGCTTTCGAAACCTAAACTAGTGAACTCGATCAGACCGAGTCACAGTTTGTTGGCACCGAGACTACTATGGTTTCATAGAGAATCAAACTCGGTCACACCGATTTGCAATTTTCGGTCAGACCGAAAATGCGTGTGCTATGGCCTAAGCCAAATCGGTGAGACGGATTTCTACAATTCGGTCGGTCTGAGATGAATTCGGCGGAGACCTAACCCTAAATTTTCAAATCCGGTTTAACCTAAATGAAGTTTTTAGTGGATGGATTGTTTGCATACGTGGTCATGATCATGGTAAAGTAATGTGCTATGAATCGGAGTTAAGGAATTAGCACATAGAGTCGAACCCATACCCTAGTTTGGCGGAGGTTCTCTACGGCAGCAACGACGGAGGAGATTTCCGTTGACGACATTGGAAACCAGCGGCGGGAATTCGCTGGCAGCGACGAGACGACCCGGAGACCCGAGGAGGCAGAGCAGGACACACGCACGGGCTCAGGAGTTTGAAGAAATTTCGAAAATCTCACCCGTGGGTATATATATCCTGACCCCGTCGGTGTGACCGAGTGGAACAAGGTGGCACCGAGATGCAGAATCGCGAGCGATTACTGCAACTCGGTGTGACCTAAAAGTTCAAATCGGTTTCACCGAGATGGAAAACCTAGATCAACTTAGTGAACTCGGTGTGACCGAAGTGGATTACTCGGTCATACCGAAATACACAAAGAGGTTTTGGAAGTTTATGTCTATCGGGGACTCCGAGTGCTCCTCACACAGAGTGGTTCGAATCTGACTTGATCAAACTTTGTGATGTAGCATGAATAGAGTTTGAGACGAGAAAAGCATAGATAGCTAGAGGGAGTTCTTAGGCATTCTTGTCCATCCACTTGGCAAAAGAGAAAAACGCCAAACAATCAAAACAACAAGTGGATGCCCTCTAATGAATAAAATATGCAACCAACATGCTCACACAATAAAATGGCAAATGAAATATGTGGCAAACATGCACAAACACTCTAGCATCTATCAAGCAATTGGCGATGACTAGGTCATCTATATATGAGTATATTTACTGAGGAGTTAAATGAGAACATTTGATCGTAGGTCATACTCATCATTTAAGCACAAGTGGGGTTGCCACTTTTACATAAAGCATTGTTGTGTTCACACCATTAGAGTTGCTTCAGCTCAATTGATTAAAGTAAAGCTCCACCTAGATGTGATATCCTGTAACACCCTCGATGCGACTATAGCTCCCACGTGTCGAGGCACGACTTAGAGACATAATCGCATTGAAGGCATATGTCGCAAGTTAGGCAATCTTCACAACATCCCATGTAATATGATATTAAAAAGGGAGATAACATAGTTGGCTTACACTCGCCACGTCAATCAAGTACATAAATAATAGTACATCATCCAAAACACTCATGACCCGACTACGGCGCCAAAATAAAGAGAACCCAACATGCGAAAACGGTCCCAATCACCCCCAACTGGGCACCACTACTGATCATCGGGAAAGGAAACGTAGTATCGTTGAGAGTCTTCGTCGAACTCCCATTTGAGCTCATACGCGTCTCCTGGAGCGGAATCATCAGGCCCTGCATCTGGTGTAATAGTAATCTGTGAGCCACAGGGACTCAGCAATCTCGCACCCTCGCGATCAAGACTATTTAAGCTTATAGGTAAGGCAAGGTATAATATGAGTGGAGCTGCAGCAAGCGACTAGCAAGTATGGTGGCTAACTTATTCGCAAAGGAGAGCGAGAAGAGGAGGCAAAGCACGAGCGAAAACTAGAGAACAACCTGCGCAAACATTACTCCAACACCGTGTCCACTTCCCGGACTCCGCCGAGAAGAGGCCATCACGGTACCACACTCAGTTGATTCATTTTAATTAAGTTAAGGTTCAAGTTATCTACAACCGGACATTAACAAATTCCCATCTACCCATAACCGTGGGCACGGCTTTCGAAAGTTTAATCCCTGCAGGGGAGTCCCAACTTAGCCCATGACAAGCTCTCATGGTCAACCAAGGAATAGACCTCCTCCCAAGACGTTCCGATCAGACTCGGTATCTCAGTAATTCAAGACACTTCGACAGGTTAAAACAAGACCAGCAACACCGCCCGAATGTGCCGACAAATCCCGATAGGAGCTGCACATATCTCTTTCTCAGGGCACACTCAGATGAGCGTTCCATAAAACTAAAACCAAACCTCGAGTTTCCCCGAGGGGGCGCTGCACAGGACTCTAGTTTGGACCAACACTCAGAGGAGCACTGGCCCGGGGGGTTAAAATAAGATGACCCTTGGGCTCCGGTAACCCAAGGGAAAAAGAGGCTAGGTGGCGAATGGTAAAACCAAGGTTGGGCATTGCTGGAAAAGTTTAATCAAGGCGGACTATCAAGGGGTTCCCATTATAACCCAACCGCGTAAGGAACACAAAATCCGGGAACATAACACCGATATGACGGAAACTAGGGCGGCGAGAGTGGAACAAAACACTAGGCGAGAGGCCGAGCCTTCCACCCTTTACCAAGTATATAGATGCATTAAGATAACATGGCAATATAATGATATCCCTACAAGTAAATAAAAGATGTTCCAACAAGGAACGGCCTCCAAACTTCACCTGCAACTAGCAACGCTATAAGAGGGGCTGAGCAAAGCGGTAACATAGCCAATCAACGGTTTGCTAGGACAATGGTGGGCTAGAGGTTTGACATGGCAATTTGGGAGGCTTGCAAGCAAGTGGTAGGCATCGTAGCAATGGCATAGCAAAAGAGCGAGCAAACTAGCATAGCAAAGATAGTAGTGATTTCAAGGGTATGATCATCTTGCCTTCACAGTTGTCAGAGTTGACTGGATCCTCAAGAGCAAACTCAACGGGATCCTCATTAGCGAATTCGTCTCCCGGCTCTACCCAAACAAGACAAACAAGTAACAAGGATACAATCAACCACGTGCAAGACCAAGCAATATGATGAAATGATGATATGCTATGCGGGACGCGATGCGGGATGCAAAATGCAAGATATGACAGGAAATGCATGAACCTGGCCTCAACATGGAAATCTAAGCGTGCCACTGGAAATATGTGATGAAATCGCTTGAAAACGATATAAAGAACGCCGGAATCGGAGTTACGGTTTGGAAATGGTAAGCGATTCAAAAATGACACCGGTCTGCGATTTACAGCAAGTAGGCATCTAAATGCAATGAAATGAACATGCTACAACACCCAAACATGACAACAAAATACATGGCAAGGATGCACAGAAGATGCTTAACAAAAGGCTAGCACTGAGCTACGGCCAAATCATCCATTAACAGGTTCAAACAAGCATGGCAAAAACGCAAACGGAAAACAGATTTCAGACTTAGTGAAATTAACACTTGTCTGGAATTTCAGATCATATAGCCCTCTTCGGAGCAACAAAACAACATGCTACAGGACCTGAACATGACAAATAAAGACATGGTATGGAGCTACTCAACAAGCTTAACAAAAGTCCCTTAGTGACCTTGAGCCAAAAGGGATCACAAAATATACTAACAAGCACACGAACATAGCAAAAACATAATCAGTTTTCAGACTTAGTGAAAACTGGGACATGCTGAAACATAACTCACGAAGGCATGTTTACAAGCTCGATGCACTCACCAGGGTGCAAGTCATGGCAAGACAAGCATACATACCTTAAGAAGGCACAAAATACAAGCTATACATGGCAAGAACAATGGCATAGCATGCACGGATCAACTACAATAACATCGGCAAAATCGCAAACAAGTTGACGATCTGCCCAGATTCACAATGAAGCAAAAGTAGAGCTCGATTGACTCAAGCTAGGGTGCTCCATAATTTCAAACAAAGACATGGATGGATAGAGCATCACAATATTAACAAAACTCCTCTACTGATCATCCTCAAAAGAGGCACGGATCACTAGGAAACAGCATGAACATATGGCATCATGAACTAAATAATCCCAGACTTAGAGAAAACTACTAAGTCCCTGAAAACAGATTTACCGGGTGCCTCACTTTCCAAGCTTGCACAAGTCACCACACACATCACAAAAATGCATGGATTGCACCTATGGAAAGATAACAAAATTCTTAACAAAACATCTATAGGACTCATGGGCATATCATGCACACAACCATCATGGCAAAAATGACAAAAGTCTAAGATGAACTAGCAGATCTGACAATTTACTCACGAAGCCTCATTCTAACAGCATTTCGGGCATCAGGATGCACCCAAATGAAAATGATGCAATGGAATGAAATGATGTACTCATCGAGACGAACATTTTGATATACTATATGTCCAAATCGGAGCTACGGATGCGGAGATATCACAGGTCAAAGTATGCATAAAAATTAGGGTTCGGAGGACAAAAGTCAACCGGGGGATCCTCAGATCCAGATCTGGACGGCGCGGAAATCGAGGTCGCCAGATTTCCTGTTCACCGCCGGAGAAGTGGAGGCGGCCGGCGAGGTCGGGGTGGGATCCGGCCGGAGAAGTGGAGGCGATGGCCGGAGCTCGGGGAACGAGGCGGCGGCGGCGGCGGTGGGCGACCGGGGC